>NC_092172.1:33329304-33349304 GCF_045791955.1 Oncorhynchus clarkii lewisi | reverse complement strand
CACAGAGAGAAACAACAGATGTAGACTAACAGTGAAATGCTTAGTTACGGGCCCTTCCCAACAACACAGAGAGAAACAACAGGTGTAGACTAACAGTGAAATGCTTAGTTACGGGTCCTTCCCAACAACACAGAGAGAAACAACAGGTGTAGACTAACAGTGAAATGCTTAGTTACGGGCCCTTCCCAACAACACAGAGAGAAACAACAGGTGTAGACTAACAGTGAAATGCTTAGTTACGGGCCCTTCCCAACAACACAGAGAGAAACAACAGGTGTAGACTAACAGTGAAATGCTTAGTTACGGGCCCTTCCCAACAACACAGAGAGAAACAACAGGGGGACTGCAGAGGGGGCACGCCCCCATCCACATCGACGGGACCACAGTGGAGAGGGTGAAAAAGCTTCAGATAAGTGACCATCTGAAATGGTCCACCCACACAGACAGTGTGGTGAAGAAGGAGCAGCAGTACTCTTTAACTTTTAGATCAGTGTGTGTAGTTGTGTATTGTTAGATATTACTGCACTGTTGGAACTAGGAACACAAGCATTTCGTTACACCCGGAATAACATATGTGACTAATAAAATTTAATTTGATATGTGATGAGTCAAAAGGGTCAATGAAGATAGTTAAATAGTTAACCAAATAGCTCCCTGGACTAACTATTTATCAGTCTTATGGCTGACGCCTCGATCACACCGACAGCGTTATTGTGCTAAATGGTACGCATTATCACCTCGATATGTGAGCAACAATAGTTCAACGTTCACCTTCTGCTACCATTTCTGTCAAGCCGTCTACGCAGACAGTTTGATGAAATACGTTTGATAAATCCAAGGTATGCAGCACACAGAACGCACTGCAACAACTGCCTCTGCAACACAATGCTGCAAGGAAACGCAGCGTTCCATTGGAAATGAATGTACTTCTGGGGTACCAAAACGCTGTTGGAGAGAGATGGTGACTGTGTCCCCAATGGCACCTATTCCTTATGTAGTGCACTACTCCTGACCAGGGCCCATAGGGTGTCATTTGGAACACAATCACGGTGCCTTCATCCACCGTCTTATGTAAGCGTGAGAAAGCAAAAGAGGAAACACTGTTTATCTAAGAGGTCTATTTTAAGAGCTCCCGGAAAACTGATGAGAATACCGTACCATCTTAGTACCTCAGAGACAACACTCCCAGGGCTTTGTTCTGACTGGGATCACAAGTATTTTTGTGCATCCCAAATGGCACCCTATTCCCTGTATAGTGCACTACATTTAACTAGGGCCCATAGGGCTCTGGTCAAGAGTTGTGCACTATGTAGGGAACAGTGTGCCAGTTGGGATGCAGTCTTTGAGACGTCTGTATTTATAAGATCATAAAAAGCACAGCAGTCTTCTACTCTGCAATAACCATCATCTCCATGAAACAGAAACCTGGATCCAGACGACCACAAGAGAAGATCTACTGCTCGACAAAACCTGCCATGAAAGTAGTTATTCTACTCTAAATGGTACGTTTATTTCTGCTTTAGTTCTGTTTTTATGCATTATGATAAAACACTGCTCTTATTAGTGTCAATAAAACGAGTTGATCTTAATCAAGATCAGCTTTTTCCTGAACGCAGCGAACACTAGCCCTCTGAGCCAGCTGTCCTGCTGCCTTTGGGTTAGTGATTGGAAAAACAATCTGTGATGTGTGTGTGTGTGTGTGTGTGTGTGTGTGTGTGTGTGTGTGTGTGCTTGACTCTCATCAACTTCTCTCTTAATGAGTGCACAGTCTGACTAGCCATTTAGAATCAATCAGAGACTTTTCCTTGAACAATAACCAGGTTCCTGCCTCTTTTGCTCAAACACACACACACACACACACACACACACACACACACACACACACACACACACACACACACACACACACACACACACACACACACACACACACACACACACACACACACACACACACACACACACACACACACACACACACACTCTCTCAGTTTCTCTCTCTTGTTACGACCATTCAATGTTAGTCACAGATATAACCATACACTACCCTGCAGACCATATTTTACAGGTTAGCTAGACTCATATCCTTGAGCATGTGTCCCAAGAGAAATAGACCAAGAAAAATAAATGTACCCGTTATAGCGCCATTGTGTGGTCGATGTCAATTTTCCTGCATATTTCCAGTCCTCACAGTGTTTGGAACATGTGTACCAAGTTCCATTACAATACCAATATCCGTGACTGATTTATAAGCATTTATGTGACAGACCACGCCCACGTGAATGTTAATTTGTCAGTTGCAGCAATGTCGTACTTGACGTACTAACATGGATTATAATGTGCTTACAGACCTTGGTCTATAGATTTCAGACATCACGTTTGGTGAAGATCGAGTCATTCAGTGCCAGAGGAGAAGTGTTTTAAGTGTTTTTCACAAAATTAAAAATGGTGGAAAATCCATCATAATGAATTTGATGGGTTCTTGAGGCAAGTTTGTTCTGTGTGATGAGAGGGAAATATGTATAACATTTCATGACTCTAGGTCAGACAGGATGCGGGGGCTGACCTTTCAAAGTTTGCATTTCCAATCGCTTGTTATAGAGCCACTATGTGGCCAATCCGCATGGATTTGCATGAGAGGGTGTGGCTCTTGGGCCTTTACCATAATAATAACAATATGAAGTGGAACAAATACAAGAGAGTTTCACCAGCTTCACAGCTTGAACCCCAAATAATAAAAGATAAGAATACTAACAGAGTAAACAGCTCAGTAGAACAGAATAAACATGTTAACATCAGTATAATACAGGAAGGGATCATTTATAGTCCAATATTTACATGTGTTTTGGGGAAGGGGGGAAGTGTTTAAATGATGCAGTATAATAAGAGTCTGGTAGCAGCAGTTGTGATGTGTATGTAGCATGAATGTATATATGTGTGTGTGTGTGTGTGTGTGTGTGTGTGTGTATAAGTGAGTGCATGTGTGTTAAGGTGCAGAGAATCAGAGCAGGTGGTCAGTCCAGTTTAAGTGTTCAGCAGTCCGATAGCTTGTAGAAACTGTCTCTGAGCCTGTTGTTATCAGACCTCATGATCCGATACTGTCTGCCCGACGGGAAGGGAGAGAACAGCTTGTGGCTGGGATGTGTGGAGTCCTTGATGATGCTGTGTGCCTTCCTCGCACTGATTCAAGTAGATTTCGTGGAATGTGTGGGAGTACGGTCCCTGTGATTTACTGGGCCTTGCAGTCATGGCCGGAGCAATTTCCATACCAGGCCATGATGCAACCAGTGATGATTCAACCAGTCAGGATGCTCTCGATGGTGCAGTGGTAGTATTTGGAGAGGACCCGGGACGGGATGCAAATTTCTTCAGCCGCTTTAGGAAGTAGAGACGCTGTTGCGCCCTCTTGACAAGAGTGGTGGTGTTGTTAGTCCATGGCATGGCTGGTACCCACTCTCTTACCAACCTCTCCATGCCCACTGTCCTAGTGCCACAGACTTGGGGTGTATCTCAATAGTGGGATTGAAGGGAAGGAGATGAAGGAAGGGGAGCCGCTTTAGACTATTGAGATACAAATGCTACTCCTGGCTGGTATGGGCTGTCACCCAAATCCCTGCCCACCTCCATGCCCACTGTCTGTGTGGTATCATAGGGCTGTCTGTGTGGCATCAAAGAGCTGTCTGTGTGGCATCAAAGAGCTGTCTGTGTGGCATCATAGGGCTGTCTGGGTGGCATCATAGGGCTCTCTGGGTGGCATCATAGGGTTGTCTGTGTGGCATCATAGGGCTGTCTGTGTTGTATGATAGGGCTGTCTGTGTGGCATCATAGGGCTGTCTGTGTGGCATCATAGAAGCTGTCTCTGTGGCATCATAGGTCTTTCTTTGTGGCATCATAGGGCTGTCTGTGTGGGATCATAGGGCTGTCTGGGTGACATCATAGGGATGTCTAAATGGCATCATAGGGCTGTCTGTGTGGTATCATAGGGCTGTCTGTTTGGCATCATAGGGCTGTCTGTGTTGTATGATAGGGCTGCCTGTGTGGCATCATAGGGCTGTCTGTGTTGTATGATAGGGCTGTCTGGGTGGCATCATAGGGCTGTCTGTGTGGCATCATAGGGCTGTCTGTGTGGTATCATAGGGCTGTCTGTGTGGCATCATAGCGCTGTCTGTGTGGCATCATAGGGCTGTCTGGGTGGCATCATAGGGCTGTCTGTGTTGTATGATAGGGCTATCTGTGTTGTATGATAGGGCTATCTGTGTGGCATCATAGGGCTGTCTGTGTTGTATGATAGGGCTATCTGTGTGGCATCATAGGGCTGTCTGTGTGGCATCATAGGGTTGTCTGGGTGGCATCATAGGGTTGTCTGTGTGGCATCATAGGGTTGTCTGTGTGGCATCATAGGGCTGTCTGAATGAACATGTCTTGCATGAGCTCAACTCTGGGGCCAGAGAGTCTACTGTGTTTCTGCAGTTGGAGAAACAACTTTACTCAGGTTACTGCTGAAGCCATTAGTAGTTGTTATGTCAGACCACAAACTCCAATTGTATTATTATTCAAGCCTCTCCACGATGCAGTAATCATCTAGATGTTTATTCTAAGTTTGATTCCACCATAGAAAACAGAAATGTATTTGCAATGTTTATCCTAACTTTAATTACAAAGATGAACCTCATTTCCAAGTTATTCTAATGTTAAATGAATTTTTTGTTTGTTTTTAGAAGCTGGGCTTCGCTCAAAAGTTATGTCTTCGTCCCAAATGGCTCTCTAATCTCTATTTAGTGCATTTTGGGCCCTGGTCAAAAGTAGTGCACTATATAGGGAATAGGGTACAATTTGGGACTAAGCCTATGTCTCTGAAGGAATGCATGGCTGACACTTAAATTATTTCATAACAAGTTTTAAAAAAACACTAGCTGAGACCTTGCCAGTGATATTGGAACCACCTGCGTTCTGTGTATGTTAAAAACGACACAGTTCCATGGATTGTGACGGCAATTTGGGGCTTGGTTGGCTGATCCTTATCTTTAGGTCTGGCTCTGGGCACTGCGTGTGTCGGCCTGTCTGGGTCTGGGTACTGTGTGTGTCGGCCTGTCTTTCTCTGGGTACTGTGTGTGTCGGCCTGTCTGGGTCTGTGTGTGTTGGCCTGTCTTTCTCTGGGTACTGTGTGTGTCGGCCTGTCTGGGTCTGGGTGTGTTGGCCTGTCTTTCTCTGGGTACTGTGTGTGTCGGCCTGCCTTTCTCTGGGTACTGCGTGTGTCGGCCTGTCTTTCTCTGGGTACTGCGTGTGTCGGCCTGTCCTTCTCTGGGTACTGTGTGTGTCTGCCTGTATCTGTCTCTGGGTACTGTGTGTGTCAGCCTGTCTGGGTCTGGGTACTGTGTGTCTGCCTGTATCTGTCTCTGGGTACTGTGTGTGTCGGCCTGTCTGGGTCTGGGTGTGTTGGCCTGTCTGTCTCTGGGTACTGTGTGTGTCTGCCTGTATCTGTCTCTGAGTACTGTGTGTGTCTGCCTGTATCTGTCTCTGGGTACTGTGTGTGTCTGCCTGTATCTGTCTCTGGGTACTGTGTGTGTCAGCCTGTATCTGTCTCTGGGTACTGTGTGTGTCTGCCTGTATCTGTCTCTGGGTACTGTGTGTGTTTGCCTGTATCTGTCTCTGGGTACTGTGTGTGTCAGCCTGTATCTGTCTCTGGGTACTGTGTGTGTCTGCCTGTATCTGTCTCTGGGTACTGTGTGTGTCTGCCTGTATCTGTCTCTGGGTACTGTGTGTGTCTGCCTGTATCTGTCTCTGGGTACTGTGTGTGTCTGCCTGTATCTGTCTCTGGGTACTGTGTGTGTCTGCCTGTATCTGTCTCTGGGTACTGTGTGTGCCAGCCTGTATCTGTCTCTGGGTACTGTGTGTGTCTGCCTGTATCTGTCTCTGGGTACTGTGTGTGTCTGCCTGTATCTGTCTCTGGGTACTGTGTGTGTCTGCCTGTATCTGTCTCTGGGTACTGTGTGTGCCAGCCTGTCTGGGTCTGGGTACTGTGTGTCTGCCTGTATCTGTCTCTGGATACTGTGTGTGTCTGCCTGTATCTGTCTCTGGGTACTGTGTGTGTCTGCCTGTCTTTCTCTGGGTACTGCGTGTGTCGGCCTGTCCTTCTCTGGGTACTGTGTGTGTCTGCCTGTATCTGTCTCTGGGTACTGTGTGTGTCAGCCTGTCTGGGTCTGGGTACTGTGTGTCTGCCTGTATCTGTCTCTGGGTACTGTGTGTGTCTGCCTGTATCCGTCTCTGGGTACTGTGTGTGTCTGCCTGTATCCGTCTCTGGGTACTGTATGTGTCAGCCTGTATCCGTCTCTGGGTATTGTGTGTGTCTGCCTGTATCTGTCTCTGGGTACTGTGTGTGTCTACCTGTATCTGTCTCTGGGTACTGTGTGTGTCAGCCTGTATCTGTCTCTGGGTACTGTGTGTCTGCCTGTATCTGTCTCTGGGTACTGTGTGTGTCTGCCTGTATCTGTCTCTGGGTACTGTGTGTGTCTGCCTGTATCTGTCTCTGAGTACTGTGTGTGTCTGCCTGTATCTGTCTCTGGGTACTGTGTGTGTCTGCCTGTATCTGTCTCTGGGTACTGTGTGTGTCTACCTGTATCTGTCTCTGGGTACTGTGTGTGTCAGCCTGTATCTGTCTCTGGGTACTGTGTGTGTCTGCCTGTATCTGTCTCTGGGTACTGTGTGTGTCTGCCTGTATCTGTCTCTGAGTACTGTGTGTGTCTGCCTGTATCTGTCTCTGGGTACTGTGTGTGTCTGCCTGTATCTGTCTCTGGGTACTGTGTGTGTCTGCCTGTATCTGTCTCTGGGTACTGTGTGTGTTTGCCTGTATCTGTCTCTGGGTACTGTGTGTGTCAGCCTGTATCTGTCTCTGGGTACTGTGTGTGTCTGCCTGTATCTGTCTCTGGGTACTGTGTGTGTCTGCCTGTATCTGTCTCTGGGTACTGTGTGTGTCTGCCTGTATCTGTCTCTGGGTACTGTGTGTGTCTGCCTGTATCTGTCTCTGGGTACTGTGTGTGTCTGCCTGTATCTGTCTCTGGGTACTGTGTGTGCCAGCCTGTATCTGTCTCTGGGTACTGTGTGTGTCTGCCTGTATCTGTCTCTGGGTACTGTGTGTGTCTGCCTGTATCTGTCTCTGGGTACTGTGTGTGTCTGCCTGTATCTGTCTCTGGGTACTGTGTGTGCCAGCCTGTCTGGGTCTGGGTACTGTGTGTCTGCCTGTATCTGTCTCTGGATACTGTGTGTGTCTGCCTGTATCTGTCTCTGGGTACTGTGTGTGTCTGCCTGTATCTGTCTCTGGGTACTGTGTGTGTCTGCCTGTATCTGTCTCTGGGTACTGTGTGTGTCTGCCTGTATCTGTCTCTGGGTACTGTGTGTGTCTGCCTGTATCTGTCTCTGGGTACTGTGTGTGTCTGCCTGTATCTGTCTCTGGGTACTGTGTGTGTCTGCCTGTATCTGTCTCTGTATCTGTCTCTGGGTACTGTGTGTGTCAGCCTGTATCTGTCTATGGGTACTGTGTGTGTCTGCCTGTATCTGTCTCTGGGTACTGTGTGTGTCTGCCTGTATCTGTCTCTGGGTACTGTGTGTGTCTGCCTGTATCTGTCTCTGGGTACTGTGTGTGTCTGCCTGTATCTGTCTTTGTCTGATGCTCTGAGAACCTGTCCTCTCTCAAATGACATTCACCTCTGCCAGAACACCTACATTCCCTCTCCAATTCATTTTGGTTTGTGTCCCAAATGACACCCTGTTCCCTATAGAGTGCACTTATTTTGACCAGCAAGTAGTGCACTACATAGGGAATAGGGTGCTATTTACGACACACTTTAGTGTGCAGCAGGCCTTGTCAGAAGGGAAACAAACAACCAGATGCTTAATAAGACAGTGAAGGAAAGGTTTCAGTTAGAGGGACACGGAGAGGAGAAAACAGTTAGGCTGTGCTTCCACCGTGTTTACCTCGGCTTCACATTTACTACAACAGGATGTTGTTACAGGAACAGAAACATCCGATTGGTCGCTAACAAACATCCTAGGTGACAGAGGATGTTTGCCTTCACTGGACAATGAGGAACGGTGGGAGGAGTATGTTAATGGGTTTACGGGTAAGAGAAGCACACACGAACTAATGCATGCATGCACGCACGCCGGCACGCACACACACACGGCCGTAACACATCTGGTCAAGAGGAACACCTATGTGAGAATGCTGTTCATTGACTAAGTTCAGCATTCAACACTATTGTTCCCTCCAAGCTTGACACCAAGCTCAAAGCCCTGGGTCTGAACACCACCCTCTGCAACTAGATCCTGGACTTCATGACAAGCAGACCACAGGCTGTGAGGATTGGCAACAACATCTCCTCCACACTTACTCTTAACACAGGGGCCCCCCAGGGGTGTGTCCTCACTCCTCTGCTGTACTCCCTGTTCACCCATGACTGTGTGGCGACACCCACTCCATCATCAAGTTTGCTGACCACACCACGGTTGTAGACCTGAGTCAGCCTATAGGGATGTGAGTGAACTGGCAGGACAACAAGCTCTCCCTCACTATCAGCAGAACAAAGGAGTTTATTGTCAACTTCAGGATGCAGATGAGGGAACACGCCCCGATCCACATCAACGGCACTGCAGTAGAGAGAGTCAGCAGTTTTAGGTCCCTCCATGTCCACCTCACCAAAGACTTGACATGGACCAACAACACCACTGCTCTTGTCAAGAGGGCACAACAGGATCTTTACTTCTTAAGGCCGATGAAGAAATTCAGCGTGCCACCCCGGATCCTCTCCAAATACTACCGCTGCACCACCGAGAGCATCCTGACCGGTTACCTCACAGCCTGGTATGGGAATGGCTCTGTCTACGACTGCAAGGCCCTCCAGCGGGGGGTAAAGATGGCCCAGTACATCACTGGGGTGTGTTCCCACCCATCCAGGACATCTACTTGAAATGGTGCCTGAGGAAGACAGTTTCTATCTACAGGTATGGTGAACACTTGAACTGGACTGACCACTTTTTGCACCTTTGCACTTACATCATGTCATGCTCTGGGATTCAATCTTGCAACCTTACAGTTAACTAGTCCAATGCTCTAACCACCTGCCTTACATTGCACTCCACGAGGAGCCTGCCTGTTACGCGAATGCAGTAGAAGCCAAGGTAAGTTGCTAGCTAGCATTAACCTTATCTTATAAAAATTGCTGCTAACAGACTTGTATTTACTAATGCTAATACTGCACAATTTAAACACTTGCCCCCCAATCCCCCCCTTCCCCAATACATGTGTAAATATTGTACTAGAATATGTGCCTTCCTGTATTATACTTATGCTAAAATGCTTATTTCTATTCCACTGAGCCATTTACTTTATGTTTGTAGTCTTATATTTTATTATTGGTTATTGTTGTTGCATTGTCGAGAAGCAACCTGAAAGTTAGCATTTCATTGTGTATCCTGTTCATACAACTAATAAAACTTAAAACTTGAAAAACACACACGCACACACAAACAGGGGTATGCTAATGAGCGTGTATCTTTGCATGACAACAGAAGATGGTTCCTGGCAGTATCGATAATTAGTCAAACATAGAATGTTAATGAGTTGCTGTGATTAGAGGTTGACCGATTAATCAGAATGGCCGATTAATTAGGCCCGATTAATCAGAATGGCCGATTAATTAGGCCCGATTAATCAGAATGGCCGATTAATTAGGCCCGATTAATTAGGGCCGATTTCAAGTTTTCATAATAATCGGAAATCTGTATTTTTCCATGCTGATTTTGCGTTTTTTTATTTTTTATTTAATCTTTATTTAATCTTTATGTAACTAGGAAAGACAGTTAAGAACACATTCTTATTTTCAATGACGGCCTAGAAACAGTGGGTTAACTGCCTTGTTCAGGGGCAGAACGACAGATTTTTACCTTGTCAGCTCTGGGATTCAATCTTGCAACCTTACGGTTAACTAGTCCAATGCTCTAACCACCTGCCTTACATTGCACTCCACGAGGAGCCTGCCTGTTACGCGAATGCAGTAGAAGCCAAGGTAAGTTGCTAGCTAGCATTAACCTTATCTTATAAAAAACAATCAATCAATCAATCATAATCACTAGTTAACTACACATGGTTGATGATATTACTAGTTTATCTAGCGTGTCCTGCGTTGCATATAATCGATGCAACGCTGGGGGATGATTTAACAAAAGCACATTTGCAAAAAAAGCACAATCGTTGCACGACTGTACCTAACCATAAACATCAATGCCTTTCTTAAAATCAATACAATGAAGTATATATTTTTTAAACCTGCATATTTAGCTAAAAGAAATCCAGGTTAGCAGGCAATATTAACCAGGTGGAATTGTGTCATTTCTCTTGCGTTCATTACACGGAGAGTCAAGGTATATGCAACAGTTTGGGCAGCCTGGATCATTGCGAACTAATTTGCCAGAAATGTACGTAATTATGACATAACATTGAAGGTTGTACAATGTAACAGCAATATTTAGACTTAGGGATGCCACCCGTTAGATAAAATACCGAACAGTTCCGTATTTCACTGAAATAATAAACTTTTTGTTTTCTAAATGATAGTTTCCGGATTTGACCATATTAATGAACAAAGGCTCGTATTTCTGTGTGTTATTATGTTATAATTAAGTCTATTATTTGATAGAGCAGTCTGACGATGGCAGGCACCAGCAGGCTCGTAAGCATTCATTCAAACAGCACTTTCGTGTGTTTTGCCAGCAGCTCTTCACAAGCACAGCGCTGTTTATGACTTCAAGCCTATCAGCCTAATGGCTGGTGTAACCGATGTGAAATGACTAGCTAGTTAGCGGGGTGCACGCGAATAGCGTTTCAAACGTCACTCGCTCCGAGACTTGGAGTAGTTATTCCCCTTGCTCTGCAAGGGCCGCGGCATTTGTGGAGTGATGGGTAACGCTGCTTCGAGTGTGGCTGTTGTCGATGTGTTCCTGGTTTGAGCCCAGGTAGGGGCGAGGAGAGGGACGGAAGCTATACTGTTACACTGGCAATACTAAAGGGCCTATAAGAACATCCAATAGTCAAAGGTATATGAAATACAAATGATATAGAGAGAAATAGTCCTATAAAAACTATATTAACTACAACCTAAAACCTCTTACCTTGGAATATTGAAGGTCTCATGTTAAAAGGAACCACCAGCTTTCATATGTTCTCTTGTTCTGAGCAAGGAACTCAAACGTTAGCTTTTTTACATGGCACATATTGCACTTTTACTTCTCCAACACTTTGTTTTTGCATTATTTAAACCAAATTGAACATGTTTCATTATTTATTTGAGGCTAAATTTATTTGTATTGATGTATTATATTAAGTTAAAAATAAATGTTCATTCAGTATTGTTGTAATTGTCATTATTACAAATAAAAAAATAAAAAAATCGGCCAATTAATAGGTATCGGCTTTTTTTTGGCCCTCCAATAATCGGTATCGGTGTTGAAAAATCATAATCGGTCAACCTCTAGTTGTGATTGGCCTGAACTTCAACCCAGCCAGCCAGTCAGCAGAGGATTGCCTAATGTGTGTTAGATTCTCACCTTGGGGGACACGGCTCGGGGTTGCAGATGCGGCCCATGACTGGAGGGCGGCTAGAGGGGTCACAGAGAGAATCGTCAACCTCCTCTCCTCCTCTCTCCCGGCTCACACACCTGACCACTGCTGTCTGTCTCCCTGGGCGAGAGGGGGAACAGAGTTAGAGAGAGAGAGGAGGAGGGGGGGCAGGCTGAGAGAGAGAGAGGGTGGGTGGTTTAGGTGGAGAATGAAAAGGTGACCAAAAACAGAGAACAACAGAGAGGGGAGCTGAGAGAGGGCGAGTTGAGAGCGGGAGAGCTGAGAGAGGGCGAGCTGAGAGGGAGAGCTGAGAGAGGGCGAGCTGAGAGAGGGAGAGCTGAGAGAGGGCGAGCTGAGAGAGCGAGAGCTGAGAGAGCGAGAGCTGAGAGAGGGAGAGCTCAGAGAGGGAGAGCTCAGAGAGGGAGAGCTCAGAGAGGGAGAGCTCAGAGAGGGAGAGCTGAGAGAGAGAGAGAGCTGAGAGAGGGAGAGCTGAGAGAGAGAGGGAGAGTTGAGAGAGGGAGAGCTGAGAGAGGGAGAGCTGAGAGAGCTGAAAGAGGGCGAGCTGAGAGAGGGAGAGCTGAGAGAGGGAGAGTTGAGAGAGGGAGAGCTGAGAGAGGGAAAGCTGAGAGAGGGAGAGCTGAGAGTGAGATAGTAGGGTTAGAGAAACAAAGAGGTCACACATGGACACTAAGATAGAAACAAAGCATCTACTGCAGCGGTTTGACTACTTGTTCTTCTTCTAAATGAGTAACATTTTTGTTTTGGGGGAAACTAACTCAATATACTTTAAAATGACTGAAACCAAATCCAAACTGTGTAGAAATGATAATGGACCTATATTCATACAGTTTCTTGACTGTTTGGCTCACTAATAATCATTAGACAGTCAGGGAGCGCTGAAAATTCCCTGATGGATAGAGGACTATGTTTTGCAAAATTGTATGGCAAGGAAATATAAGCAATTTTCACTATGGCCTTCTGAACTCCATTAAAGAACAAATGTGGTCCCCAGGGGGAAATGAGTTCGACACCCCTGACCTCCTGTTTATGACTATGAGAATCCCATCCTGTATAAAATAAATATGAAACTTTAATAAGAAAGCCATCTCACAGGGTAATAGTGAAGGAGTTATTTGAGTAATTACCAGATTTATCATGTAGACAAGGATGTTGCATGTTTGGGATAATGCTAGAGTACAACCCTTTTTAGTAGTGTTTGGAATTTAGGATTATACCTAGGGTAATGTTTAGGATAATGTTTGTTTAATTGTTTGGGAATATGTCTCGTATGACCTTTTGGGATAATGTGGCAGTATTATTTCAGATAATGTTTGGGAAAATGTTTGGGAATATGTTTCGTATGACCTTTTGGGATAATGTGGCAGTATTATTTCAGATAATGTTTGGGAAAATGTTTGGGAATATGTTTTGTATGACCTTTTGGGATAATGTGGCAGTATTATTTCAGATAATGTTTGGGAAAATGTTTGGGAATATGTTTTGTATGACCTTTTGGGATAATGTGGCAGTATTATTTCAGATAATGTTTGGGAAAATGTTTGGGAATATGTTTTGTATGACCTTTTGGGATAATGTGGCAGTATTATTTCAGATAATGTTTGGGAAAATGTTTGGGAATATGTTTGGGAATATGTTTCGTATGACCTTTTGGGATAATGTGGCAGTATTATTTCAGATAATGTTTGGGAAAATGTTTGGGAATATGTTTGGGAATATGTTTCGTATGACCTTTTGGGATAATGTGGCAGTATATTTCAGATAATGTTTGGGAAAATGTTTGGGAATATGTTTTGTATGACCTTTTGGGATAATGTGGCAGTATTATTTCAGATAATGTTTGGGAAAATGTTTGGGAATATGTTTGGGAATATGTTTCGTATGACCTTTTGGGATAATGTGGCAGTATTATTTCAGATAATGTTTGGGAAAATATGTTTGGTATGATGGTTGGGATAACAATGTTACAATGTTAGGTACAACGTTTAGGTTTCGTTGAAGCACCGGTGCAGCTCACCTGTAGCACAGGAGGCAGAGCAGCCACTAAAGCCCCTGTAGTCCCAGTGGTGGGGCTCCTCACCCTGGGTGTGAGGGCCTTGAGGATCCTGGAGGTCAGGAGAGAAGCCTGGGCCTAGAGTACAGGCTCCCCCATCGCAGGGCCTCTCCAGCTGGGGCCGCTCTTCACCGCACTCCTCCTCGGGCAGGTCCACCTCCGTCTGGGTGAAGGAGAGGAGGACACGACACTTCAGCTCCCGTGTCTGTTTGCCGAGCCCACAGGTGACGCTGCAGGGAGACCACGACCCTGGGATTAACCTGGAGAGTACACACAGAGAGGAAGACTCAGCGAATGGAGTTAGGTAACACTGAGATGAACACGGATGAAATTGTATATGTCAGTTTTTGACCGTCAAAAGTAAAATGCAACTCTACTTTTTTCATAAGAATTAAGTCGTTTCATACAACAAATAAAAAAACTGACATTTGTATGTTTTTTTTCCAAAATAACCTTCAAAGAACCTCCTGTATACAGTGCCTTTGGAAAGTATTCAGACCCCTTGACTTATTACACATTTTGATAGGTTACAGACATATTCTAAAATGTATTAAATCGTTATCTTCCCTCATCAATCTACACATAATACCCTATAATGACCAAGCAAAAACAAGTTTGTAGAAATTGTTGATAATTTATAAAAATAAAAACAGAAATATCACATTTAAATAACTATTCAGACCCTTTACTCAGTACTTTGTTGAAAATCCTTAGACAGCAATTAAAGCCTCACATCTTCTTGGGTGACGCTACAAGCTTGGCACACCTGGATTTGGGGAGTTTCCCATTCTTCTCTGCAGATCCTCTCAGCCTCTGTCAGGCAGGATGGGGGGGGGGGGGGGGGGGCGTTGCTGCACAACTATTTTCAGGTCTCTCCAGAGATCTTCGATTGGGTTCGGGCTCTGGCTGGGCCACTCAAGGACATTCCTGAGACATGTCCCGAAGCAACTCCTGCGTTGTCTTGGCTGTGTGCTGAGGGTCGTTGTCCTGTTGGAAGGCGAACGTTCACCTTATTCTGAGGTCCTGAGCGCTCTGGAGCAGGTGTTCATCAAGGATCTCTCTGTACTTGGCTCTGTTAATCTTTGCCTCAAGCCTGACTAGTCTCCCAGTCCCTGCCGCTGAAAAACACCCACACAGCATGATGCTGACACCACCATGCTTCCTCCATACATGACGCTTGGCATTCAGGCCAAAGATAATCTTGGTTTCATCAGACCAGAGAATCTTGTTTCTCATGGTCTGAGAGTTTTTAGTTGCCTTTAGGCAAACTCCAAGTGGGTTGTCATGTGCCTTTTACTGAGGAGTGGCTTCCGTCGGGCCACTCTACCATAAAGGCCTGATTGGTGGAGTGCTGCAGAGATGGTTGTCCTTCTGGAAGGTTCTCCCATCTTCACAGAGTAACTCTAGAGCTCTGTCAGTGTGACCATCGGGTTCTTGGTCAGCTCCCTGACCAAGGCCCTTCTCCCCGATTGCTCAGTTTGGCCGGGAGGCCAGCTGTAGGAAGAATGATGGAGGCCACTGTGTTCTTGGGGACCTTCAATGCTGCAGAAATGTTTTGGTACCCTTCCCCAGATCTGTGCCTCGACACAATCCTGTCTCAGAGCTCTACGGAAACTTCCTTCGACCTCATAGCTTGGTTTTTGCACTGACATGCACTGTCCACTGTGGGACCTTATATAGACAGGTGAGTGCCTTTCAAATCATGTCCAATTCATTTAATTTACCACAGGTGGACTCCAATCAAGTTGTAGAAACATCTCAAGGATGATCAATGAAAACAGGATGCAGCTGAGAAACATTTTGAGTCTTATAGCAAAGGGTCTGAATAATTATGTAAATAAGATATTTCTGTTTTTTAAAATTTGTAATACATGTACAAACATTTCTAAATACCTGTTTTCACTTTGTGGTTATGGGGTATTGTGTGTAGATTGCTGAGGATTTTTTGATGTAATCCATTTTTGAATGAGGCTGTAACGTAACAACATGCAGAAAAATGAAAGGGGTCTGAATACTTTCTGAAGGCACCGTATAACTAGAACCCTCTATGAAGGGTTCTACCAATAACCATCTTATAATCTAAAGGTTCTTCCTAGAACCATCTGTGAAGGGTTCTAAATCAAATCAAATCAAATGTATTTATATAGCCCTTCGTACATCAGCTGATATCTCAAAGTGCTGTACAGAAACCCAGCCTAAAACCCCAAACAGCAAGCAATGAAGGTGTAGAAGTTCTCTACCGAGAACCTTTTTATCTTTGGGGGGGTTCTTCCTATAACCCTCCATGAACAGTTGCACTAACCTTATTAGACTTTAACATGTAATTCGTTTTGACAATACATTGCATGTATCATAAGGCCTTTATGTGAGGGCCTAGTTATACCCTAACACAGCGGTGTTAGGAACATCCTGGTTTACAGGCCACATCAGGCCTGCAAGTCACATTAAACTGGCATTATATTAGAATCCAGCCAGAGTTAGGAGATCCTGCAACCTGCATTCAGAATGAATGCCAGGGTTGGGAAGATTGAATACTGAGACTAACTCAATCATCTAAACAGGAACAACCATCTCAGTAACGGGTGCAATAAATCACATTACAAACATATTGGATTTGTTTAGAAAACTGTATGTTATTTATTTCTGTGTAGCATAAAATGTATCAACCAAGCAATGCACATGCAAAAACATAGATATTACAGTAAAACAAACAATTCCGAAAATCTCGCTGCAATAGAGCATGCTGGGAAATAGTATATATGGTTCTATGAAGAACACTTCTTGCCTCCCAAAGAATCATCAAAGAACCCTTTGCCTTACAAAGAACCATTGTCTTCCAAAAAGGGTTATTTTGATCAAACCAGTTCTTGGTAGAACCCTATCCCTCCGGAAAAAAAACTTTTGGAACTATTTTTTCTAAGACTTGTAGGAAAATCATGCCATGCCATGCATTCCAAATGCAGACTAACACTGAATGACAGACACTTTCTGGCTCAGCCAACCTAACACAGACCGTCCTAAGCTGTACTCTGACATACATTTTGGATAGATAGTATATTTCAGTGAAAGAACAATCTTTTACATTTGTAGTGTGTTGTATACTCTATACTCAGCGGGGAGGGAGGTAGAGAGGTGGGAAAAGAGAAGGAGAGACAGAAAGAGAAAGAAAGAGAGCGAGAATGAAGAATGAAAAAAATAACATTTATTCCTAAACAAAATACATGTTTGAAGTGACAGAAATCAGATCGTGACAATATTCATGTCTTGTATTTTTCTGCTGCTTAGAAAGGTAATGTCATTCCAGTGGGTTTGTGAAAGTAGTTACATTTGTCCAATCGTCCCCCAAAGCCAGATGAGAAAGTCAACACACACACACCCTGGTCCCGCTGTCTAAACATTCTTCTAGCGCTTGGGATTCCGTTTTATGGGACCTGCTATTCCCTCACAGCCGTAGTGTGTCATGTTTGGACCTGTGTGTTGTATGTGTGTGTGTGTGTGTGTGTGTGTGTGTGTGTGTGTGTGTGTGTGTGTGTGTGTGTGTGTATGTCTGTCATGTTTAGACTGTGTCATTAAGAAAGATCATGATGATGTCAGAATGTAAATGAAAATGGAGAAAACAGACTCTTCTATGTACGGGGTGAATGACTGATGTAAAGTGCTTTACTTCCAAAGACGTCGGGAACTAATGAGGGTGAATGAGGTGGTGGGGAAGCTGTGTGTGTGTGTGTGTGTGTGTGTGTGTGTGTGTGTGTGTGTGTGTATATGTGTTAATGTGTATCTCTGCATGTGTGTGTGTGTGTGCATGTCAAATCATATCAAATTTTATTTGTCACATACACATGGTTAGCAGATGTTAATGCGAGTGTAGCGAAATGCTTGTGCTTCTAGTTCCAACAATGCAGTAATAACCAACCAGTATCTTAACCTAACAATTCCAAAACTACTACCTTATACACACAAGTGTAAAGGGATAAAGAATATGTACATAAAGATATATGAATGAGTGATGGTACAGAACGGCATAGGCAAGATGCAGTAGATGGTATAGAGTACAGTATATACATATGAGATGAGTAATGTAGGGTATGTAAACATATAAGAGTGCCATTGTTTAAAGTGGCTAGTGATACATGTATTACATAAAGATGGCAAGATACAGTAGATGGTATAGAGTACAGTATATACATATGAGATGAGTAATGTAGGCTATGTAAACATTATATTAAGTGGCATTGTTTAAAGTGGCTAGGGATACATTTTTTACATCAATTCCGTTATTAAAGTGGCTAGAGTTGAGTCAGTATGTTGGCAGCAGCCACTCAATGTTAGTGATGGCTGTTTAACAGTCTGATGGCCTTGAGATAGAAGCTGTTTGTGTGTGTGTCTCTCAGTCTCTCAGTCCCTGCTTTGATGCACCTAGTTTTCCCCTGGTGATGCGTTGTGCAGACCTCACCACCCTCTGGAGAGGCTTACGGTTGTGTGTCTCGAGCTTGCCGTACCAGGCGGTGATATAGCCCGACAGGATGCTCTCAATTGTGCATCTGTAAAAGTTTGTGAGTGCTTTTGGTGACAAGCCAAATTTCTTCAGCCTCCTGAGGTTGAAGAGGCGCTGCTGCGCCTTCTTCACAACGCTGTCTGTGTGGGTGGACCAATCCAGTTTGTCCGTGATGTGTACGCCGAGGAACTTAAAACTTACTACCCTCTCCACTACTGTCCCGTCGATGTAGATAGGTGGGTGCTCCCTCTGCTGTTTCCTGAAGTCCACAATCATCTCCTTTGTTTTGTTGACGTTGAGTGAGAGGTTATTTTCCTGACACCACACTCCGAGGGCCCTCACCTCGTCCCTGTAGGCCGTCTCGTTGTTGTTGGTAATCAAGTCTACCACTGTAGTGTCGTCCGCAAACTTGATGATTGAGTTGGAGGCGTGCGTGGCCACGCAGTCGTGGGTGAACAAGGAGTACAGGAGACGGCTGAGAACGCACCCTTGTGGGGCCCCAGTGTTGAAGATCAGCGGGGTGGAGATGTTGTTACCTACCCTTACCACCTGGGGGTGGCCCGTCAGGAAGTCCAGTACCCAGTTGCACAGGGTGGGGTCGAGACCCAGGGTCTCGAGCTTAATGACGAGTTTGGAGGGTACTATGGCGTTAAATGCTGAGCTGTAGTCAATGAACAGCATTCTCACTTATGTATTCCTCTTGTCACCTTGTCCAGATGAGTTAGGGCAGTGTGCAGTGTGGCTGCGATTGCGTCGTCTGTGGACCTATTGGGGCATGTGTATTGGTGTGTGTGTGTGTGTGTGTGTGTGTCTGCAAGGGGTGTGGGAGATGTATGTGAGTGTGTGTGTGTAAGAGAGTGTGTGTGGGTGTGTGAGCCTCTAGACCTGACAGATCCCAGGGTGTGTGTGTCAGTACTAACAGGACCACAGCAGCAGGCCATAATCACATGCTCATCACCAACAGAGGAAGGAGAGGAAACCCACCAGGACATTAGCTCAGACCTGTGGATAAGCTCTGGCGGTATGTGTGTATATGTGTGAGTTATCAGGCCCGTGATAAGGGCTTGTGTTGGAGACATCCGGACCGCCATGCTCAGTGACTCAGCCTCTACACACGCACGCATGCACACACACACCACCGGAACCCTGGAGTGTTCTCCTATATATAGCAACATGAGGAACTGTGCGGAAAAGGAACGTCTAAAAGGGAAGTCTGTCTCTGATAGGGGTTAGGCACTACAGCAGTAATACGAGACAAGTTATCAAAGGAAACAAGTCAATCTGGCAACCCTTTGCTCAGACTATACTGAGGGTTGCCAGATCTGCTGTGTTCCTGATAAGTTGTTCAACTACTGCTGGGTCTCTCTCTCTCCTGTGAACTCTTAACCTTTTACTGCAGTGGGCTAAATCAGGGTCACACAGAGTGTTTCTTGGTAGTCTTATACAATTCTACTTTGAAACAAAAGTATACACCACACACACATGGTTATGGGATCAAAAAAAAGAAGACACCTGTACCATGTCAGATATAGATTTGAAATGTATTAAATGTTGAGTTTGCATCCCAATATTACACTTTATACACATCACAGACGACTGAAATATAACAAAACTGTTTGAAATAGAAACACCGGATTTTATGTGTTTAAAAAAAATTATGTTTAATAATTATGAAATGACAAATACCGTTCCACCCATGAGGCCACTAGAGGGTGCTTTAGTAATTTGACTGCAGGAAAGGGCCACACACATTTACTCCACATACTGTTTAATGAACGATGCCTTTGATAGACCCCAGCCGACCGCGGCGGAGGAGGTGTGCA
>NC_092172.1:33269304-33324304 GCF_045791955.1 Oncorhynchus clarkii lewisi | reverse complement strand
TTGAGGGATGTGTTACAGCCACCAGTGTGCTGTCCCCTGTGGTCGATACACAGGACCACTCTGTACCGCAACCCACGGCCACACGTCACTGTGCACTGCAAAACACACACACACACACACACACACACAGTTACAATAGCACACTATAATCAACCACCAGTTTATATAAACGTAATACTGACTTTATATAAATTGTATATGTTACAGTATGTGCACATAAGCTCCTGTTCTTACCACATACAGCCAGTTCATATAGGATTCATAGCCAGTTCATAGAGGCTTCATAGCCAGTTTACAGAGGCTTGTAGCCAATTAACAGAGGCAGTGGCTTCAAGTTCTTCTGTGTGCACATCACTGAGGACCTGAAATGGTCTTGCCACACCGACATCATGATGAAGAAGAAGGCGCCTCTACAACCTCAGGCGGCTGAATAAATTTGACGTGGCCCCTAACATGCTGACCAGACCAGACACGTCACGTGCGTGAGCGACGCAAAATAAATTTAGAAATCCATGTTATTCAGTTATTGCACCACACTGCCCGCGTGCGCCAACAACTGTCTGCGATGCCAAGGGCTAAAATAGAACTCCTTTCTATTTCTGATGCAGATCGCGCTGCAAGTCCTGCCTCTCCCATCTCCTCATTGGTTTATAGAAGCAGGTACCCACATGCCATCTCCACATTGGTTAGACCCATGTGAGTGATTGAAAGAAGAAACTGGTTTGCCGGTTGTTGTGGTAATACTATGAAAGTGTAGATGCCATCGACCATATAAGTTCAAAGATGAAAAAGACTGGAAGGAGGAGAGATGACTAGAAACGATTCGGTTGGCCGTTCTATATGTGGATTAATTGTCGGAGTAGATGACCTTTTGCATTTCAGGTAAAATAACAACTCAATGTATATATCCCAGGACAAATTAGCTAGCAACAGCAAGCTAGCTAAATAGGACAAATTAGCTAGCAAGTGCAAGCTAACTAGCTAAATTGCCATACATGTTTAATGCTTTTCGACCTGTCCCCAAATTAATGTCATTGGTTCAGAGTTGTTTTGATATTTTAACCTGCGTGTCGTGATCGGGTTTGGTGTAGGGAGACAAAATAAAATTATGCACAATAGCACACGATGCCGCTATTTGGGTTCCGTGTAAGCCGGTTTAGGTTCCGTGTAAGACCATCACAAACATCTACAGATGCACCATTGAGCGCATTCTGTCGGGCTGCATCGCCACCTGATACGGCAACTGCTCCGCACTCAAACGCAAGGCTCTTCAGAGGGAGGTGAAGGCAGCTGCATTCCCTCCAGGACAACTACAGCGTTCGGTGTCAATGAAAGGCCAAGAAGATCATTAAGGACCCAATCCACCTGAGCCAAGGATGGCTACCGTCTGACAGACGGAGTCAGTACAGGTGCATGACAGCTAAGACCAAGAGACTAAAAACCAGCTTCTATCACCAGACCATCAGACTGTTGAACAGCTTCTATTACCAGACCATTAGACTGTTGAACAGCTTCTATCACCAGACCAACAGACTGTTGAACAGCTTCTATCACCAGACCATCAGACTGTTGAACAGCTTCTATCACCAGACCATCAGACTGTTGAACAGCTTCTATCACCAGACCATCAGACTGTTGAACAGCTTCTATTACCAGACCATCAGACTGTTGAACAGCTTCTATTACCATCAGACTGTTGGACAGCTTCTATCACCAGACCATCAGACTGTTGAACAGCTTCTATTACCAGACCATCAGACTGTTGAACAGCTTCTATTACCATCAGACTGTTGAACAGCTTCTATCACCAGACCATCAGACTGTTGAACAGCTTCTATTACCAGACCATCAGACTGTTGAACAGCTTCTATTACCATCAGACTGTTGAACATCTTCTATCAATAGACCATCAGAATGTTGAACAGCTTCTATTACCATCAGACTGTTGAACAGCTTCTATCACCAGACCATCAGACTGTTGAACAGCTTCTATCACCAGACCATCAGACTGTTGAACAGCTTCTATCACCAGACCATCAGACTGTTGAACAGCTTCTATTACCAGACCATCAGACTGTTGAACAGCTTCTATTAGCAGACTATCAGACTGTTGAACAGCTTCTATTACCAGACCATCAGACTGTTGAACAGCTTCTATTACCAGACTACCAGACTGTTGAACAGCTTCTATCACCAGACCATCAGACTGTTGAACAGCTTCTATTACCAGACCATCAGACTGTTGAACAGCTTCTATCACCAGACCATCAGACTATTGAACAGCTTCTATTACCAGACTACCAGACTGTTGAACAGCTTCTATCACCAGACCATCAGACTGTTGAACAGCTTCTATCACCAGACCATCAGACTGTTGAACAGCTTCTATTACCAGACCATCAGACGGTTGAACAGCTTCTATCACCAGACCATCAGACTGTTGAACAGCTTCTATCACCAGACCATCAGACTGTTGAACAGCTTCTATTACCAGACCATCAGACTGTTGAACAGCTTCTATTAGCAGACTATCAGACTGTTGAACAGCTTCTATTACCAGACCATCAGACTGTTGAACAGCTTCTATTACCAGACTACCAGACTGTTGAACAGCTTCTATTACCAGACCATCAGACTGTTGAACAGCTTCTATCACCAGACCATCAGACTATTGAACAGCTTCTATTACCAGACCATCAGACTGTTGAACAGCTTCTATTACCAGACCATCAGACGGTTGAACAGCTTCTATCACCAGACCATCAGACTGTTGAACAGCTTCTATCACCAGACCATCAGACTGTTGAACAGCTTCTATTACCATCAGACTGTTGAACAGCTTCTATCACCAGACCATCAGACTGTTGAACAGCTTCTATTACCAGACCATCAGACTGTTGATCTGCTTCTATTACCAGACCATCAGACTGTTGAACAGCTTCTATTACCAGACCATCAGACTGTTGATCTGCTTCTATTACCAGACCATCAGACTGTTGATCTGCTTCTATTACCAGACCATCAGACTGTTGAACAGCTTCTATCACCAGACCATCAGACTGTTGAACAGCTTCTATTACCAGACCATCAGACTGTTGAACAGCTTCTATTACCATCAGACTTTTGAACAGCTTCTATTACCAGACCATCAGACTGTTGAACAGCTTCTATCACCAGACCATCAGACTGTTGAACAGCTTCTATTACCATCAGACTGTTGAACAGCTTCTATTACCAGACCATCAGACTGTTGAACAGCTTCTATCACCAGACCATCAGACTGTTGAACAGCTTCTATCAATAGACCATCAGACTGTTGAACAGCTTCTATCACCAGACCATCAGACTGTTGAACAGCTTCTATCACCAGACCATCAGACTGTTGAACAGCTTCTATCACCAGACCATCAGACTGTTGAACAGCTTCTATTACTAGACCATCAGACTGTTGAACAGCTTCTATCAATAGACCATCATACTGTTGAACAGCTTCTTAACCAGACCATCAGACTGTTGAACAGCTTCTATTACCAGACCATCAGACTGTTGAACAGCTTCTATTACCATCAGACTGTTGGACAGCTTCTATCACCAGACCATCAGATCAGACACACCCACACACACCTCATACTCACAAACACACAGACATACACACACACTCATACTCAGACACACACAGGCAACACTGCTGTCTTATGCTATAGAGACATTGAAACACTGGTAAATACTGTAAATAGTGTATCATATTATTTATATTACTGTACACTGAATTTTAGCTACCCTGTTAATAGACACTTCATCTTTATTTATATACTGGATTTTTGACAGAGATTACTCTAAAATATCTGCTGCTATACATATACATAGAATTATTAGCTGATCTTGTGTAAATGATCCTGGTTTACATACATATAGATTGCATTTGGTTACTGCTGCAGTGCTATTTGAGTAATTATTATTATAATATTTTTTAAAATTGTTAATTGTTTGACATTTTACTGCACTGTTAGAAGCTAGTAACATAAGCATTTCACTGCACACACTATAACACCTGCTAAACTGTGAATGCGATCAATAAACGCTGATTAGATGTTTTCACTTGGTAGCTCACCTGAGACCACTCCATGGCAACCCACTGTGGGCAGGTGAAGCTGTTGCAGCTCTGCTGCGTGATTGGCCGAGGGGAGTGTGTGCACTTCCACTCCTCCACCTGAGTGATCTGTCCGTGGGCGTCGTCCTCAACACACACCACGCTGCGCTCCTGCAGCCCGCCGCTCTCCCCACACGACACTGAACACTCCGTCCAGGGACCCTGCTCCCACCTGGGGAAAAACAGCAATAAGATGTGTATAACTCTTTATGATGCTTTAAACAGTGACAGAGATATTGCATACTGGACCCTGGACCCTATTCCAACTAAACTACTGAAAGAGCTGCTTCCTGTGCTTGGTCCTCCTATGTTGAACATAATAAACGTCTCTCTATCCACCGGATGTGTACCAAACTCACTAAAAGTGGCAGTAATAAAGCCTCTCTTGAAAAAGCCAAACCTTGACCCAGAAAATATAAAAAACTATCAGCCTATATCGAATCTTCCATTCCTCTCAAAAATTGTTGAAAATGCTGTTTCGCAGCAACTCACTGCCTTCCTGAAGAAAACAATGTATATGAAATGCTTCAGTCTGGTTTCAGACCCCATCATAGCACTGAGACTGCATTTGTGAATGTGGTAAATTACCTTTTAATGGCGTCAGACCGAGGCTCTGCATCTGTCCTCATACTCCTAGACCTTAGTGCTGCTTTTGATACCATCGATCACCACATTCTTTTGGAGAGATTGGAAACCCAAATTGGTCTACACGGACAAGTTCTGGCCTGATTTAGATCTTATCTGTCGGCTGCTAGAATCCTGACTAGAACCAAAACATGTGATCATATTACTCCAGTGCTAGCCTCCCTACACTGGCTTCAGGCAAGGGCTGATTTCAAGGTTTTACTGCTAACCTACAAAGCATTACATGGGCTTACTCCTACCTAACTTTCCGATTTGGTCCTGCCGTACATACCTACACATAAGCTACGGTCCCAAGACGCAGGCCTCCTAATTGTCCCTAGAATTTCTAAGCAAACAGCTGGAGGCAGGGCTTTGTCCTATAGAGCTCCATTTTTATGTGAGAGACGCAGACTCGGTCTCAACCTTTAAGTCTTTACTGAAGACTCATCTCTTCAGTGGGTCATATGATTGAGTGTAGTCTGGCCCAGGAGTGTGAAGGTAAACAGAAAGGCTCTGGAGCAACGAACCACCCTTGCCGTCTCTGCCTGGCCGGTTCCCCTCTCTCCACTGGGATTATCTGCCTCTAACCCTATTACAGGGGCTGAGTCACTGGCTTACTGGTGCTCTTCCATGCCGTCCCTAGGAGGGGTGCGTCACTTGAGTGGGTTGAGTCACTGACGTGGTCTTCGTCTCTGGGTTGCCCCCCCCCCTTTTGGTGTGCCGTGGCGGAGATCTTTGTGGGCTATACTCGGCCTTGTCTCAGGATGGTAAGTTGGTGGTTGAAGATATCCCTCTAGTGGTGTGGGGGCTGTGCTTTGGCAAACTGGGTGGGGTTATATCCTGCCTGTTTGGCCCTGTCCGGGGGTATCATCGGATGGGGCCACAGTGTCTCCTGACCCGTCCTGTCTCAGCCTCCAGTATGCTGCAGTAGTTTATGTGTCGGGGGGCTAGGGTCTGTCTGTTCTATCTGGAGTATTTCTCCTGTCTTATCCGGTGTCCTGTGTGAATTTAAGTATGCTTTCTCTAATTCTCTCTTTCTTTCTTTCTTTCTCTCTCCCGGAGGACCTGAGTCCTAGGATCATGCCTCAGGACTACCTGGCATGATGACTCCTTGCTGTCCCCAGTCCACCTGGCCGTGCTGCTGCTCCAGTTTCAACTGTTCTGCCTGCGGCTATGGAACCCTGACCTGTTCACTGGGCGTGCTACCTGTCCCAGACCTGCTGTTTACAACTCTCTAGAGACAGCAGGAGCGGTAGAGATACTCTCAATGATCGGCTATGAAAAGCCAACTGACATTTACTCCTGAGGTGCTGACTTGTTGCACCCTCGACAACTACTGTGATTATTATTTGTCCATGCTGGTAATTTAGGAACATTTGAACATCTTGGTCATGTTCTATAATAATCTCCACCCGGCACAGCCAGAAGGGGACTGGCCACCCCTCATAGCCTGGTTCCTCTCTAGGTTTCTTTCTAGGTTTTGGCCTTTCTAGGGAGTTTTTCCTAGCCACCGTGCTTCTACACCTTCATTGCTTGCTGTTTGGGGTTTTAGGCTGGGTTTCTGTACAGCACTTTGATATATCAGCTTATGTAAGAAGGGCTATATAAATACATTTGATTTGATTTGACATAGCATAGCATAGGAGTAGCTAACACAGAGCTATAACATGTTTGTGACTATCTGTAACACCTAATTCAGTGACATAGCATAGGCATAACTATGCTATCTAGGAAGAATATATATGCTCAGAAGATGTTTGACATGTCCTCTCTGTTACTGACAGTAATAATAATGTCATAGTACTACAGTATTACAGGCTCTGTGATAGACAAGTGTCCTGTCCAGGGGTTGTACTACAGTAGTACAGGCCCTGTGATAGACTACTGTCCTGTCCAGGGTACAACAATAGTACAGGCTCTGTGATAGACTAGTGTCCTGTCCAGGGGGTGTACTACAATAGTACAGAATATGTGATAGACGAGTGTCCTGTCCAGGTGGTGTACTACAGAAGTACAGGCTCTGTGATAGAAGAGTGCCCTGTCCAGGGGGTGTACTACAGTAGTACAGGCTCTGTGACAGACGAGTGTCCTGTCCAGGGTACTACAGTAGTACAGGCCCTGTGATAGACTAGTGTCCTGTCCAAGGGGTGTACTACAGTAGTACAGGCCCTGTGATAGACTAGTGTCATGTCCAGGGGGTGAACTACAATAGTACAGGCCCTGTGATAGACTAGTGTCCTGTCCAGGGTACTATAGTAGTACAGACTCTGTGATGGACTAGTGTCCTGTCCAGGGTACTACAGTAGTACAGGCCCTGTGATAGACTAGTGTCCTGTCCAGGGTACTACAGTAGTACAGGCCCTGTGATAGACTAGTGTCCTGTCCAGGGTACTACAATAGTACTGGCTCTGTGATAGACTAGTGTCTTGTCCAGGGTACTTTAGGGTACAGGCCCTGTGATAGACTAGTGTCCTGTCCAGGGTACTACAGTAGTACAGGCTCTGTGATAGACTAGTGTCCTGTCCAGGGTACTACAATAGTACAGGCTCTGTGATAGACTAGTGTCCTGTCCAGGGGGTGTACTACAATAGTACAGAATATGTGATAGACGAGTGTCCTGTCCAGGTGGTGTACTACAGAAGTACAGGCTCTGTGATAGAAGAGTGCCCTGTCCAGGGGGTGTACTACAGTAGTACAGGCTCTGTGACAGACGAGTGTCCTGTCCAGGGTACTACAGTAGTACAGGCCCTGTGATAGACTAGTGTCCTGTCCAAGGGGTGTACTACAGTAGTACAGGCCCTGTGATAGACTAGTGTCATGTCCAGGGGGTGAACTACAATAGTACAGGCCCTGTGACAGACGAGTGTCCTGTCCAGGGTACTACAGTAGTACAGGCCCTGTGATAGACTAGTGTCCTGTCCAAGGGGTGTACTACAGTAGTACAGGCCCTGTGATAGACTAGTGTCATGTCCAGGGGGTGAACTACAATAGTACAGGCCCTGTGATAGACTAGTGTCCTGTCCAGGGTACTATAGTAGTACAGACTCTGTGATGGACTAGTGTCCTGTCCAGGGTACTACAGTAGTACAGGCCCTGTGATAGACTAGTGTCCTGTCCAGGGTACTACAGTAGTACAGGCCCTGTGATAGACTAGTGTCCTGTCCAGGGTACTACAATAGTACTGGCTCTGTGATAGACTAGTGTCTTGTCCAGGGTACTTTAGGGTACAGGCCCTGTGATAGACTAGTGTCCTGTCCAGGGTACTACAGTAGTACAGGCTCTGTGATAGACTAGTGTCCTGTCCAGGGTACTACAATAGTACAGGCTCTGTGATAGACTAGTGTCCTGTCCAGGGGGTGTACTACAATAGTACAGAATATGTGATAGACGAGTGTCCTGTCCAGGTGGTGTACTACAGAAGTACAGGCTCTGTGATAGAAGAGTGCCCTGTCCAGGGGGTGTACTACAGTAGTACAGGCTCTGTGACAGACGAGTGTCCTGTCCAGGGTACTACAGTAGTACAGGCCCTGTGATAGACTAGTGTCCTGTCCAAGGGGTGTACTACAGTAGTACAGGCCCTGTGATAGACTAGTGTCATGTCCAGGGGGTGAACTACAATAGTACAGGCCCTGTGATAGACTAGTGTCCTGTCCAGGGTACTATAGTAGTACAGGCTCTGTGATGGACTAGTGTCCTGTCCAGGGTACTATAGTAGTACAGCCTCTGTGATGGACTAGTGTCCTGTCCAGGGTACTACAGTAGTACAGGCTCTGTGATAGACTAGTGTCCTGTCCAGGGTACTACAATAGTACAGGCTCTGTGATAGACTAGTGTCCTGTCCAGGGTACTACAATAGTACTGGCTCTGTGATAGACTAGTGTCTTGTCCAGGGTACTTTAGGGTACAGGCCCTGTGATAGACTAGTGTCCTGTCCAGGGTACTACAGTAGTACAGGCTCTGTGATAGACTAGTGTCCTGTCCAGGGTACTACAATAGTACAGGCTCTGTGATAGACTAGTGTCCTGTCCAGGGTACTACAGTAGTACAGGCTCTGTGATAGACTAGTGTCCTGTCCAGGGTACTACAGTAGTACAGGCTCTGTGATAGACTAGTGTCCTGTCCAGGGTACTACAGGGTACAGGCTCTGTGATAGACTAGTGTCCTGTCCAGGGTACTTCAGTAGTACAGGCCCTGTGATAGACTAGTGTCCTGTCCAGGGTACTACAGTAGTACAGGCTCTGTGATAGACTAGTGTCCTGTCCAGGGTACTACAGTAGTACAGGCCCTGTGATAGACTAGTGTCCTGTCCAGGGTACTACAATAGTACAGGCTCTGTGATAGACTAGTGTCCTGTCCAGGGTACTACAGGGTACAGGCTCTGTGATAGACTAGTGTCCTGTCCAGGATGCTACAGGGTACAGGCTCTGTGATAGACTAGTGTCCTGTCCAGGATACTACAGTAGTACAGGCTCTGTGATAGACTAGTGTCCTGTCCAGGGTACTACAGGGTACAGGCTCTGTGATAGACTAGTATCCTGTCCAGGGTACTACAGTAGTACAGGCTCTGTGATAGACTAGTGTCCTGTCCAGGGTACTACAGTAGTACAGGCTCTGTGATAGACTAGTGTCCTGTCCAGGGTACTACAGGGTACAGGCTCTGTGATAGACTAGTGTCCTGTCCAGGGTACTACAGGGTACAGGCTCTGTGATAGACTAGTGTCCTGTCCAGGGTACTACAGGGTACAGGCTCTGTGATAGACTAGTGTCCTGTCCAGGGTACTACAGTAGTACAGGCTCTGTGATAGACTAGTGTCCTGTCCAGGGTACTACAGGGTACAGGCTCTGTGATAGACTAGTGTCCTGTCCAGGGTACTACAGTAGTACAGGCCCTGTGATAGACTAGTGTCCTGTCCAGGGTACTACAGGGTACAGGCTCTGTGATAGACTAGTATCCTGTCCAGGGTACTACAGTAGTACAGGCTCTGTGATAGACTAGTGTCCTGTCCAGGGTACTACAGGGTACAGGCTCTGTGATAGACTAGTGTCCTGTCCAGGGTACTACAGGGTACAGGCTCTGTGATAGACTAGTGTCTTGTCCAGGGTACTACAGTAGTACAGGCTCTGTGATAGACTAGTGTCCTGTCCAGGGTACTACAGGGTACAGGCTCTGTGATAGACTAGTGTCCTGTCCAGGGTACTACAGTAGTACAGGCTCTGTGATAGACTAGTGTCCTGTCCAGGGTACTACAGGGTACAGGCTCTGTGATAGACTAGTGTCCTGTCCAGGGTACTACAGGGTACAGGCTCTGTGATAGACTAGTGTCCTGTCCAGGGTACTACAGTAGTACAGGCTCTGTGATAGACTAGTGTCCTGTCCAGGGTACTACAGGGTACAGGCTCTGTGATAGACTAGTGTCCTGTCCAGGGTACTACAGGGTACAGGCTCTGTGATAGACTAGTGTCCTGTCCAGGGTACTACAGGGTACAGGCTCTGTGATAGACTAGTGTCCTGTCCAGGGTACTACAGGGTACAGGCTCTGTGATAGACTAGTGTCCTGTCCAGGGTACTACAGTAGTACAGGCTCTGTGATAGACTAGTGTCCTGTCCAGGGTACTACAGGGTACAGGCTCTGTGATAGACTAATGTCCTGTCCAGGGTACTACAGGGTACAGGCTCTGTGATAGACTAGTGTCCTGTCCAGGGTACTACAGTATTACAGGCTCTGTGATAGACTAGTGTCCTGTCCAGGGTACTACAGTAGTACAGGCTCTGTGATAGACTAATGTCCTGTCCAGGGTACTACAGTAGTACAGGCTCTGTGATAGACTAGTGTCCTGTCCAGGGTACTACAGCAGTACAGGCTCTGTGATAGACTAGTGTCCTGTCCAGGGTACTACAGTAGTACAGGCTCTGTGATAGACTAGTGTCCTGTCCAGGGTACTACAGGGTACAGGCTCTGTGATAGACTAGTGTCCTATCCAGGGTACTACAGGGTACAGGCTCTGTGATAGACTAGTGTCCTGTCCAGGGTACTACAGTAGTACAGGCTCTGTGATAGACTAGTGTCCTGGCCAGGGTACTACAGTAGTACAGGCTCTGTGATAGACTAGTGTCCTGTCCAGGGTACTACAGTAGTACAGGCTCTGTGATAGACTAGTGTCCTGTCCGGGGTACTACAGTAGTACAGGCTCTGTGATAGACTAGTGTCCTGTCCAGGGTACTACAGTAGTACAGGCTCTGTGATAGACTAGTGTCCTGTCCAGGGTACTACAGGGTACAGGCTCTGTGATGGACTATGATGGTCACTCACCGTGGCAGAGGCTGAAAGTGGTCATAAGGCATCACCTCTATGAAGCCATCACTAGAGAAGAGAAAGAGGAAGACAACGCCATGTCACCATGACCATTCAGAGGAACCATGTTTTCTATACAGCCTTCACGTGCACAACCACGACTGGAAACAGAATAGGGTATGTCCCAAATGGCTCCCAATTCTACATGGTGCACTGCTTTTGACCAGGGCCCATAGGGCAACCATTGTGATTGGTACATGTACATGCCTCTCAGGACAGAGGTCCATGTTGCACTCCTTGAGCTTGGGCGTGGGTTTGGTGTTCTCAGGGTAGCTGTTACAGTGGTGCTCTGGTAACACCTGACTGGACCTGATGTCTGTGCACTCTGCTGAGTTCAGCTGGTAACCTGGCAATAGGCAGAAACAAGCAAGGTCAGCAATGAATAGGATCGAAAGCAAACATTGGACTAACATTTGGTGGGCAATGGGTTCATTTTGGGCCATTCAAATGTTTGTCTCAATGTCTGTTTTGGGAAGAAACATGAAACGAAAGCACTAAAACACAGACACGTTGGGTCATTCATAATCGGATGCATTGCCTCATAATACAGCAACCAAATGTAACCAAAATATAAATTGAATGTATGAAATGGAAAACATTGGATAAACGTTTGGTTAATGCTGGGCTAACGTTTTGCTCAATCATATCTCAAGCCTCATCAACGTCTCTCCAGCTTTCACATCTATAAGAGCTGATCATCTGGGTTCAGTCATAAAGCTTTAACTAATAGTAGGCTTCAACAGTCTCTACAAGAGCTGGTCCGGGTTCAGGCAAAGCTGTTGCTGGCAACAAGAACAGTCTCTATAAGAAGGATCTGGGTTCAGTCATAATGCTTCAGCTAATAGCTGGCTTCAACAGTCTCTATAAGAAGGATCTGGGTTCAGTCATAAATCTTCAGTGCTGGCACAGCCAATAAGCAACATAAGCAGCCGCTTAGGGCCCCACGGCTGCTAGGAACTCAGTTGGATCCCAATTTACTATTGAGAGTTAGAATAGTAGAATACACAAGTTTCCATTTCAAAATGTGGTAGTGCATCAGAAGTTGTCCACTTGTTATGCAAGTCACTCAATTAACCCATATCAGATAAAATGTTTTACATTGCTTAGTAAATAAGTTTAACAAGCTAACTAAACGTTGTAGTAATGAGTAGAATTGCATGAAATGTGTTTTAAAACTTCAATAACTACCTGAACACCATGGCAAAACATTTTACATTTAATTGAAATGATTTGCACATTTTTCTCTCCACCACCAAGACAGCTAAAATGATAAAATGTTTTCACCACACAGGTTTTTGATCGCTTAGTGTCCCCAAAAGGCTCGGCCTTGTTAGCTAGCAACAACAGTCTGTTTAAGAGCTGATCTGGGGTCAGTCTCACCTCCTCCACAGGTGACAGAGCAGGGGAAGAAGTCAGTCTCTCTCCACTGGTACCTGATTGGTTGATAGAACAGGAACTGGACCATCGTGTCCTTCGGAGCAGCATATTTCACCTGGCGAGAACACACACACTGTTAGACACAGACGCACACTCACACAATCACGTGCACGCACTCACACATCCATATCTAAAGATGTCTAGAGATCTAGACATGTTTAGAAAGATTATTGAGATTTAAGACTCAAACTCAGTCACTGGCCTTAGAACTCAGTGTATAAAGTCGTAAGACTCAATGTCTGAACAGACTCGGGTGCCAACATGAACCAGCCCAATCCTCATTTTCATGCAGAACATTCATCAGAAGAACGTCTCGCAATCAAGCATTGGGACCACACTCCCTTCTAGTATCCCTTTACTTAAATGAATTATTTCAACATTAATAATCACATTGAATAAACAAGGATTTGCTGACATCAGATGAAAGTAGAAGTTATTTTCTAAACTAAACATTTGTGATGTGGGTAATGTGTAGTCCATTTATGTCGCTGGCGCTGTAGGCGCCGGTCCAAATCCTATATTATGTCATTGTGTCATTGGTTCCATGTGAAAGACAGCAGAACCCTTTTACCTTTATAGTGCACTCATTTTAAAAGTTGTGGACTAGAAAGGGAAAAGGGCGCCATTTAGCAGGCAACCTAGGCCTATATACTAGTGTCTGCTATGGAATACACACAGGGCCTGATTTTCAGACTATGATGATCATGATGAAGATAATGCTAACGATGATGATGATGATTAGGAGAGCCATGGCACGCAGTGTTTTATTGCCACAGAAATGGGAGTCGTGTCATGTTTGTGCAATGCTTTGATAACCTCAATGACATGGGAGAGAGCTTAGGTAGTGTCCCAAATGGAACCCAATCCCCTGAAGTGCACAACTTAAAAGTGCACTATGTCAAAGGTAGTGCACTACAAAGGGAATATGGTGGGATTTGGGATGCAAGTTGACTTTGTGGGTGTAATCAGCATACTTCACTAACATGCAATGTGTATGTATTGGCAAGGGCTTTCTCTACAAAATTGTCATCAATCTGTTCAGTATTCTGACATGATGTAAAAGAATGGTCATTTACAAAAACAATATTGATATGGTTACTCAGATTACAACATCTAAGAACACAAAAAAGACTTTCAGAATCATAAGAGAAATTGAGAAATGACTCTTGGATGATGTAGGTATGCATTTCCCTCATGAATGATGTAGGTAGACGTTTCCATCAGCTCCTCTTCCTCGTGTCACCTTGATGATGTAATCGGCTCCCAGGGGTCCTTGTGTCCTGAGCGTCTGTCTGTCTGTCCCTTTCTGGTAGTCCACGGTGGTGTTGCCGATGATGTAGGAACCGGGAGAGACCAGACTGTGCTCCTCTCTATGACCCTGCAGAGACTGGGTCTCGATTACTGCAGGAGAAAGAGAGAGAGAGAGAGAGAGAGAGAGAGAGAGAGAGAGAGAGAGAGAAAGGGGGGGAAGAGAGAATGAGAAAGGGGGAGAGATCGAGGGAGAGAGAGAAAGAGACACACAAAGACATAATGAGGTAAATCTGGATGTATAAAGTCCATCAGCAGTACTCCGCACACCAAGAACAGTTGATAACGGTGTTGATGTAGATCACAGAGAGTGGTTTTAACCTTGTCTGAAAGCTGAACACAGCAGACGGTAGTTAAGCTGCTGAAGTAACGTCTAACCTTCAGCTCGGCGAGTTAACACTGTTTGCTGTGTGTGTGTGTGTGTGTGTGTGTGTGTGTGTGTGTGTGTGTGTGTGTGTGTGTGTGTGTGTGTGTGTGTGTGTGTGTGTGTGTGTGTGTATGCGCTCACTCTCATGATTCCCACCTATACATGAATGGACCAGTGCCCATATTCATAAAGTGTATCGGAGTAGGAGTGCTGGGCAACGGGGACCTGATCCTAGATCAGCCCTCCTACTCTAAGACGCTTTATGAATATGGACCCAATACACCAAGGCTAAGATAAAGGTCACGATGCTAACAGTTTAATATTAAAAAGATTTAACAATAGAGACTTCATCATCTCCAATGACAGTCATAAATGTGTGACTCTTTGAATGTCTATTGGCCAAACGACTGAGTGGGTGTGAGAAAATAAACAGTGAATTTGAGAGTCATTGAGAGTCATTTCTCGTAGAGACATAATCATATTCAGCTGTCTCACAGCACAGCATCGGCCGTTCTTCTTGTCATCCCCCTCTCTCTCTCTTTATTTGTCTTTCTCTAACATATGTGTTTCTCACAAAATCTTTTATGAGGGGGAAGATTCAAACGTCTTCCCAAAACAATGTTTTACATTAGAGATGAATGGAATCACTAACATTTCAACAAACTCTCAATTCACGTTCAACAAATGTTTCTGCAAAGGCCCAGGCATGTTTAATGTATTTTCAACATCAGTTATACAGCACATCACAAATGAGAATTTGGGATTTCACCACTTGAAATAATTAACCACAACGTAGCCCTTTGCCATATCACAGAAATAAGCCAAATAGCCTTTTAAGAAAAGCCCCAAGGTGAAAATATGATACCACTTCTCTCAAACCGCTCCTAACAGTATTTAGTTTCAGTGGAGTTTGTGAACTTGAAGCTGGGTTCCAGAGGCTTTACATTTCTCAAATCATCTTTTATTCTGCTCTCCTTTACTGGGTTTTACTCTGCTCTCCTTTACTGGGTTTTACTCTGCTCTCCTTTACTGGGTTTTACTCTGCTCTCCTTTACTGGGTTTTACTCTGCTCTCCTTTACTGGGTTTTACTCTGCTCTCCTTTACTGGGTTTTACTCTGCTCTCCTTTACTGGGTTTTATTCTGCTCTCCTTTACTGGGTTTTATTCTGCTCTACTTTACTGGGTTTTACTCTGCTCTCCTTTACTGGGTTTTATTCTGCTCTCCTTTACTGGGTTTTACTCTGCTCTCCTTTACTGGGTTTTACTCTGCTCTCCTTTACCAGGTTTTATTCTGCTCTCCTTTACTGGGTTTTATTCTGCTCTCCTTTACTGGGTTTTATTCTGCTCTCCTTTACCGGGTTTTACTCTGCTCTCCTTTACCAGGTTTTATTCTGCTCTCCTTTACTGGGTTTTACTCTGCTCTCCTTTACTGGGTTTTACTCTGCTCTCCTTTCCTGGGTTTTACTCTGCTCTCCTTTACTGGGTTTTATTCTGCTCTCCTTTACTGGGTTTTACTCTGCTCTCCTTTACCGGGTTTTACTCTGCTCTCCTTTACCAGGTTTATTCTGCTCTCCTTTACTGGGTTTTATTCTGCTCTCCTTTACTGGGTTTTATTCTGCTCTCCTTTACTGGGTTTTATTCTGCTCTCCTTTACTGGGTTTTATTCTGCTCTCCTTTACTGGGTTTTATTCTGCTCTCCTTTACTGGGTTTTATTCTGCTCTCCTTTACTGGGTTTTACTCTGCTCTCCTTTACTGGGTTTTACTCTGCTCTCCTTTACTGGGTTTTATTCTGCTCTCCTTTACTGGGTTTTACTCTGCTCTCCTTTACTGGGTTTTACTCTGCTCTCCTTTACTGGGTTTTACTCTGCTCTCCTTTACTGGGTTTTACTCTGCTCTCCTTTACCAGGTTTTATTCTGCTCTCCTTTACCAGGTTTTATTCTGCTCTCCTTTACCGGGTTTTATTCTGCTCTCCTTTACTGGGTTTTACTCTGCTCTCCTTTACCAGGTTTTATTCTGCTCTCCTTTACCAGGTTTTATTCTGCTCTCCTTTACTGGGTTTTACTCTGCTCTCCTTTACTGGGTTTTATTCTGCTCTCCTTTACTGGGTTTTACTCTGCTCTCCTTTACTGGGTTTTACTCTGCTCTCCTTCACTGGGTTTTATTCTGCTCTCCTTTACTGGGTTTTACTCTGCTCTCCTTTACTGGGTTTTACTCTGCTCTCCTTTACTGGGTTTTATTCTGCTCTCCTTTACTGGGTTTTATTCTGCTCTCCTTTACTGGGTTTTATTCTGCTCTCCTTTACTGGGTTTTACTCTGCTCTCCTTTACTGGGTTTTACTCTGCTCTCCTTTACTGGGTTTTACTCTGCTCTCCTTTACTGGGTTTTACTCTGCTCTCCTTTCCTGGGTTTTACTCTGCTCTCCTTTACTGGGTTTTACTCTGCTCTCCTTTACCAGGTTTTATTCTGCTCTCCTCTACTGGGTTTTATTCTGCTCTCCTTTACTGGGTTTATTCTGCTCTCCTTTACTGGGTTTTATTCTGCTCTCCTTTACTGGGTTTTATTCTGCTCTCCTTTACTGGGTTTTACTCTGCTCTCCTTTACTGGGTTTTATTCTGCTCTCCTTTACTGGGTTTTATTCTGCTCTCCTTTACTGGGTTTTACTCTGCTCTCCTTTACTGTGTTTTATTCTGCTCTCCTTTCCTGGGTTTTACTCTGCTCTCATTTACTGGGTTTTATTCTGCTCTCCTTTACTGGGTTTTACTCTGCTCTCCTTTACTGGGTTTTACTCTGCTCTCCTTTACTGGGTTTTACTCTGCTCTCCTTTACTGGGTTTTACTCTGCTCTCCTTTCCTGGGTTTTACTCTGCTCTCCTTTACTGGGTTTTACTCTGCTCTCCTTTCCTGGGTTTTACTCTGCTCTCCTTAACTGGGTTTTATTCTGCTCTCCTTTACTGGGTTTTACTCTGCTCTCCTTTACTGGGTTTTACTCTGCTCTCCTTTACTGGGTTTTACTCTGCTCTCCTTTACCAGGTTTTATTCTGCTCTCCTTTACTGGGTTTTATTCTGCTCTCCTTTACTGGGTTTTATTCTGCTCTCCTTTACTGGGTTTTATTCTGCTCTCCTTTACTGGGTTTTATTCTGCTCTCCTTTACCAGGTTTTATTCTGCTCTCCTTTACCGGGTTTTACTCTGCTCTCCTTTACTGGGTTTTACTCTGCTCTCCTTTACTGGGTTTTACTCTGCTCTCCTTTCCTGGGTTTTACTCTGCTCTCCTTTACTGGGTTTTATTCTGCTCTCCTTTACTGGGTTTTACTCTGCTCTCCTTTACTGGGTTTTACTCTGCTCTCCTTTACCAGGTTTTATTCTGCTCTCCTTTACTGGGTTTTATTCTGCTCTCCTTTACTGGGTTTATTCTGCTCTCCTTTACTGGGTTTTATTCTGCTCTCCTTTACTGGGTTTTATTCTGCTCTCCTTTACCGGGTTTTACTCTGCTCTCCTTTACCAGGTTTTATTCTGCTCTCCTTTACTGGGTTTTACTCTGCTCTCCTTTACTGGGTTTTACTCTGCTCTCCTTTCCTGGGTTTTACTCTGCTCTCCTTTACTGGGTTTTATTCTGCTCTCCTTTACTGGGTTTTACTCTGCTCTCCTTTACCGGGTTTTACTCTGCTCTCCTTTACCAGGTTTATTCTGCTCTCCTTTACTGGGTTTTATTCTGCTCTCCTTTACTGGGTTTTATTCTGCTCTCCTTTACTGGGTTTTATTCTGCTCTCCTTTACTGGGTTTTATTCTGCTCTCCTTTACTGGGTTTTATTCTGCTCTCCTTTACTGGGTTTTATTCTGCTCTCCTTTACTGGGTTTTACTCTGCTCTCCTTTACTGGGTTTTACTCTGCTCTCCTTTACTGGGTTTTATTCTGCTCTCCTTTACTGGGTTTTACTCTGCTCTCCTTTACTGGGTTTTACTCTGCTCTCCTTTACTGGGTTTTACTCTGCTCTCCTTTACTGGGTTTTACTCTGCTCTCCTTTACCAGGTTTTATTCTGCTCTCCTTTACCAGGTTTTATTCTGCTCTCCTTTACCGGGTTTTATTCTGCTCTCCTTTACTGGGTTTTACTCTGCTCTCCTTTACCAGGTTTTATTCTGCTCTCCTTTACCAGGTTTTATTCTGCTCTCCTTTACTGGGTTTTACTCTGCTCTCCTTTACTGGGTTTTATTCTGCTCTCCTTTACTGGGTTTTACTCTGCTCTCCTTTACTGGGTTTTACTCTGCTCTCCTTCACTGGGTTTTATTCTGCTCTCCTTTACTGGGTTTTACTCTGCTCTCCTTTACTGGGTTTTACTCTGCTCTCCTTTACTGGGTTTTATTCTGCTCTCCTTTACTGGGTTTTATTCTGCTCTCCTTTACTGGGTTTTATTCTGCTCTCCTTTACTGGGTTTTACTCTGCTCTCCTTTACTGGGTTTTACTCTGCTCTCCTTTACTGGGTTTTACTCTGCTCTCCTTTACTGGGTTTTACTCTGCTCTCCTTTCCTGGGTTTTACTCTGCTCTCCTTTACTGGGTTTTACTCTGCTCTCCTTTACCAGGTTTTATTCTGCTCTCCTCTACTGGGTTTTATTCTGCTCTCCTTTACTGGGTTTATTCTGCTCTCCTTTACTGGGTTTTATTCTGCTCTCCTTTACTGGGTTTTATTCTGCTCTCCTTTACTGGGTTTTACTCTGCTCTCCTTTACTGGGTTTTATTCTGCTCTCCTTTACTGGGTTTTATTCTGCTCTCCTTTACTGGGTTTTACTCTGCTCTCCTTTACTGTGTTTTATTCTGCTCTCCTTTCCTGGGTTTTACTCTGCTCTCATTTACTGGGTTTTATTCTGCTCTCCTTTACTGGGTTTTACTCTGCTCTCCTTTACTGGGTTTTACTCTGCTCTCCTTTACTGGGTTTTACTCTGCTCTCCTTTACTGGGTTTTACTCTGCTCTCCTTTCCTGGGTTTTACTCTGCTCTCCTTTACTGGGTTTTACTCTGCTCTCCTTTCCTGGGTTTTACTCTGCTCTCCTTAACTGGGTTTTATTCTGCTCTCCTTTACTGGGTTTTACTCTGCTCTCCTTTACTGGGTTTTACTCTGCTCTCCTTTACTGGGTTTTACTCTGCTCTCCTTTACCAGGTTTTATTCTGCTCTCCTTTACTGGGTTTTATTCTGCTCTCCTTTACTGGGTTTTATTCTGCTCTCCTTTACTGGGTTTTATTCTGCTCTCCTTTACTGGGTTTTATTCTGCTCTCCTTTACCAGGTTTTATTCTGCTCTCCTTTACCGGGTTTTACTCTGCTCTCCTTTACTGGGTTTTACTCTGCTCTCCTTTACTGGGTTTTACTCTGCTCTCCTTTCCTGGGTTTTACTCTGCTCTCCTTTACTGGGTTTTATTCTGCTCTCCTTTACTGGGTTTTACTCTGCTCTCCTTTACTGGGTTTTACTCTGCTCTCCTTTACCAGGTTTTATTCTGCTCTCCTTTACTGGGTTTTATTCTGCTCTCCTTTACTGGGTTTATTCTGCTCTCCTTTACTGGGTTTTATTCTGCTCTCCTTTACTGGGTTTTATTCTGCTCTCCTATACTGGGTTTTACTCTGCTCTCCTTTACTGGGTTTTATTCTGCTCTCCTTTACTGGGTTTTATTCTGCTCTCCTTTACTGGGTTTTACTCTGCTCTCCTTTACTGTGTTTTATTCTGCTCTCCTTTCCTGGGTTTTACTCTGCTCTCATTTACTGGGTTTTATTCTGCTCTCCTTTACTGGGTTTTACTCTGCTCTCCTTTACTGGGTTTTACTCTGCTCTCCTTTACTGGGTTTTATTCTGCTCTCCTTTACTGGGTTTTACTCTGCTCTCCTTTACTGGGTTTTACTCTGCTCTCCTTTACTGGGTTTTATTCTGCTCTCATTTACTGGGTTTTACTCTGCTCTCCTTTACTGGGTTTTACTCTGCTCTCCTTTACTGGGTTTTACTATGCTCTCCTTTACTGGGTTTTACTCTGCTCTCCTTTCCTGGGTTTTACTCTGCTCTCCTTTACTGGGTTTTACTCTGCTCTCCTTTACCAGGTTTTATTCTGCTCTCCTTTACCGGGTTTTATTCTGCTCTCCTTTACCGGGTTTTATTCTGCTCTCCTTTACCGGGTTTTATTCTGCTCTCCTTTACCAGGTTTTATTCTGCTCTCCTTTACCGGGTTTTACTCTGCTCTCCTTTACTGGGTTTTACTCTGCTCTCCTTTACTGGGTTTAACTCTGCTCTCCTTTCCTGGGTTTTACTCTGCTCTCCTTTACTGGGTTTTACTCTGCTCTCCTTTCCTGGGTTTTACTCTGCTCTCCTTAACTGGGTTTTATTCTGCTCTCCTTTACTGGGTTTTACTCTGCTCTCCTTTACTGGGTTTTACTCTGCTCTCCTTTACTGGGTTTTACTCTGCTCTCCTTTACCAGGTTTTATTCTGCTCTCCTTTACTGGGTTTTATTCTGCTCTCCTTTACTGGGTTTTACTCTGCTCTCCTTTACTGGGTTTTATTCTGCTCTCCTTTACTGGGTTTTATTCTGCTCTCCTTTACTGGGTTTTACTCTGCTCTCCTTTACTGGGTTTTATTCTGCTCTCCTTTACTGGGTTTTACTCTGCTCTCCTTTACTGGGTTTTACTCTGCTCTCCTTTACTGGGTTTTATTCTGCTCTCCTTTACTGGGTTTTACTCTGCTCTCCTTTACTGGGTTTTACTCTGCTCTCCTTTACTGGGTTTTATTCTGCTCTCCTTTACTGGGTTTTATTCTGCTCTCCTTTACTGGGTTTTACTCTGCTCTCCTTTACTGGGTTTTACTCTGCTCTCCTTTACTGGGTTTTACTCTGCTCTCCTTTACTGGGTTTTACTCTGCTCTCCTTTCCTGGGTTTTACTCTGCTCTCCTTTACTGGGTTTTACTCTGCTCTCCTTTACTGGGTTTTACTCTGCTCTCCTTTACTGGGTTTTACTCTGCTCTCCTTTACTGGGTTTTATTCTGCTCTCCTTTACTGGGTTTTATTCTGCTCTCCTTTACTGGGTTTTACTCTGCTCTCCTTTACTGGGTTTTACTCTGCTCTCCTTTACTGGGTTTTACTCTGCTCTCCTTTACTGGGTTTTACTCTGCTCTCCTTTACTGGGTTTTACTCTGCTCTCCTTTACTGGGTTTTATTCTGCTCTCCTTTACTGGGTTTTACTCTGCTCTCCTTTACTGGGTTTTACTCTGCTCTCCTTTACTGGGTTTTACTCTGCTCTCCTTTACTGGGTTTTACTCTGCTCTCCTTTCCTGGGTTTTACTCTGCTCTCCTTTACTGGGTTTTACTCTGCTCTCCTTTACCAGGTTTTATTCTGCTCTCCTCTACTGGGTTTTATTCTGCTCTCCTTTACTGGGTTTATTCTGCTCTCCTTTACTGGGTTTTATTCTGCTCTCCTTTACTGGGTTTTATTCTGCTCTCCTTTACTGGGTTTTACTCTGCTCTCCTTTACTGGGTTTTATTCTGCTCTCCTTTACTGGGTTTTATTCTGCTCTCCTTTACTGGGTTTTACTCTGCTCTCCTTTACTGTGTTTTATTCTGCTCTCCTTTCCTGGGTTTTACTCTGCTCTCATTTACTGGGTTTTATTCTGCTCTCCTTTACTGGGTTTTACTCTGCTCTCCTTTACTGGGTTTTACTCTGCTCTCCTTTACTGGGTTTTACTCTGCTCTCCTTTACTGGGTTTTACTCTGCTCTCCTTTCCTGGGTTTTACTCTGCTCTCCTTTACTGGGTTTTACTCTGCTCTCCTTTCCTGGGTTTTACTCTGCTCTCCTTAACTGGGTTTTATTCTGCTCTCCTTTACTGGGTTTTACTCTGCTCTCCTTTACTGGGTTTTACTCTGCTCTCCTTTACTGGGTTTTACTCTGCTCTCCTTTACCAGGTTTTATTCTGCTCTCCTTTACTGGGTTTTATTCTGCTCTCCTTTACTGGGTTTTATTCTGCTCTCCTTTACTGGGTTTTATTCTGCTCTCCTTTACTGGGTTTTATTCTGCTCTCCTTTACCAGGTTTTATTCTGCTCTCCTTTACCGGGTTTTACTCTGCTCTCCTTTACTGGGTTTTACTCTGCTCTCCTTTACTGGGTTTTACTCTGCTCTCCTTTCCTGGGTTTTACTCTGCTCTCCTTTACTGGGTTTTATTCTGCTCTCCTTTACTGGGTTTTACTCTGCTCTCCTTTACTGGGTTTTACTCTGCTCTCCTTTACCAGGTTTTATTCTGCTCTCCTTTACTGGGTTTTATTCTGCTCTCCTTTACTGGGTTTATTCTGCTCTCCTTTACTGGGTTTTATTCTGCTCTCCTTTACTGGGTTTTATTCTGCTCTCCTATACTGGGTTTTACTCTGCTCTCCTTTACTGGGTTTTATTCTGCTCTCCTTTACTGGGTTTTATTCTGCTCTCCTTTACTGGGTTTTACTCTGCTCTCCTTTACTGTGTTTTATTCTGCTCTCCTTTCCTGGGTTTTACTCTGCTCTCATTTACTGGGTTTTATTCTGCTCTCCTTTACTGGGTTTTACTCTGCTCTCCTTTACTGGGTTTTACTCTGCTCTCCTTTACTGGGTTTTATTCTGCTCTCCTTTACTGGGTTTTACTCTGCTCTCCTTTACTGGGTTTTACTCTGCTCTCCTTTACTGGGTTTTATTCTGCTCTCATTTACTGGGTTTTACTCTGCTCTCCTTTACTGGGTTTTACTCTGCTCTCCTTTACTGGGTTTTACTATGCTCTCCTTTACTGGGTTTTACTCTGCTCTCCTTTCCTGGGTTTTACTCTGCTCTCCTTTACTGGGTTTTACTCTGCTCTCCTTTACCAGGTTTTATTCTGCTCTCCTTTACCGGGTTTTATTCTGCTCTCCTTTACCGGGTTTTATTCTGCTCTCCTTTACCGGGTTTTATTCTGCTCTCCTTTACCAGGTTTTATTCTGCTCTCCTTTACCGGGTTTTACTCTGCTCTCCTTTACTGGGTTTTACTCTGCTCTCCTTTACTGGGTTTTACTCTGCTCTCCTTTCCTGGGTTTTACTCTGCTCTCCTTTACTGGGTTTTACTCTGCTCTCCTTTCCTGGGTTTTACTCTGCTCTCCTTAACTGGGTTTTATTCTGCTCTCCTTTACTGGGTTTTACTCTGCTCTCCTTTACTGGGTTTTACTCTGCTCTCCTTTACTGGGTTTTACTCTGCTCTCCTTTACCAGGTTTTATTCTGCTCTCCTTTACTGGGTTTTATTCTGCTCTCCTTTACTGGGTTTTACTCTGCTCTCCTTTACTGGGTTTTATTCTGCTCTCCTTTACTGGGTTTTATTCTGCTCTCCTTTACTGGGTTTTACTCTGCTCTCCTTTACTGGGTTTTATTCTGCTCTCCTTTACTGGGTTTTACTCTGCTCTCCTTTACTGGGTTTTACTCTGCTCTCCTTTACTGGGTTTTATTCTGCTCTCCTTTACTGGGTTTTACTCTGCTCTCCTTTACTGGGTTTTACTCTGCTCTCCTTTACTGGGTTTTATTCTGCTCTCCTTTACTGGGTTTTATTCTGCTCTCCTTTACTGGGTTTTACTCTGCTCTCCTTTACTGGGTTTTACTCTGCTCTCCTTTACTGGGTTTTACTCTGCTCTCCTTTACTGGGTTTTACTCTGCTCTCCTTTCCTGGGTTTTACTCTGCTCTCCTTTACTGGGTTTTACTCTGCTCTCCTTTACTGGGTTTTACTCTGCTCTCCTTTACTGGGTTTTACTCTGCTCTCCTTTACTGGGTTTTATTCTGCTCTCCTTTACTGGGTTTTATTCTGCTCTCCTTTACTGGGTTTTACTCTGCTCTCCTTTACTGGGTTTTACTCTGCTCTCCTTTACTGGGTTTTACTCTGCTCTCCTTTACTGGGTTTTACTCTGCTCTCCTTTATTCTCCTTTTTCACGTCACTGTTCTTTTCCTTCTCCATGTCGGCCTCGCTAGTCTCCTGATAGTTGATAAACGATCTGTTAAAGTAATTCGAAGGTCACTCCAAACCCTTGTTTTGTAACATCTGACAAAACACACATCCACTTAAATGTGGAGTTGTAGGGGTGTATTATGATGTTGGCCACCAACGAGGCAACTGGAGTTAGTCATGTCTCCTGTGGAATCAGAGACACACACACACACACACACACACACACACACACACACACACACACACACACACACACACACACACACACACACACACACACACACACACACACACACACACACACACACACCACACAGTGCTCAGACATACACTTGAAGCAGTATCGCACACATGCACGAAGCGCTCTCACATGCACACGCACACACACACTCACACATAGGAAATACATCCCATAAATCTGAAATGCATGAGCTCCCAACACAAGCCAACAGAGAGGAGAGGAGAGAACACTGTCTCTCTCATCACTGCTTTTTAGAACCTCATTGGAACACTCTGGAATCTCTGAACATTCTTGATTGGCAAAGCATGACGTGTGTGTGTATGTGTGTGTGTGTGTGTGTGTGTGTGTGTGTGTGTGTGTGTGTGTGTGTGTGTGTGTGTGTGTGTGTGTGTGTGTACACATATCAGAGTGGCTCGTTGTCAGTGTGGTATGTGATTCTCACAGTGCTGGGCAGAGTTAGACATAATGTGATGACTTCCTCTATAAATCACTAGCACTGATCAGCTGCCAGTAGAACATTTGTTAGCCCAGATGTTTAGAGAGAAAGCGAGACCAAGAGAAAGTGTGTGTGGTTGTTTGTGTGTGTGTGTGTGTGTGTGTGTGTGCAGGTTGGACAGCCCCTTGAACAGTGAAGTACTCACCTATGACATCAGGTCCCTTGGAGCTGACTCTCAAACTCCTGCTTCCCAAGGGGACTTCCAGCACTGTCTTCACAGCTGTAGGACAAAGTAGATTTTATTTAGACTACTCAACAAATGCCAAAATGTCTCCACAATAACCCAAATCTCAACAAATTCCTGAATACATACAATTGCCACAGTATACTTACAATGTCAGCACAATACACAGAAATGTCTCCACAATACAAAAAATGTCATCACATAAAATGTCCTCAGAATACACAAGACACTCTTAGATTACAATACACCAAATCTCCTAAACTACACGCTTAGTTCATCTGGAAATAGATATGGCAGATACAGACGTAATTAATAGATGGTCTCTCAACACGACACATTTCTGAGTGTAACAATAGTCCACGAAGCTGTTGGGTAGATAGCACTCTCACGCCTGAGTTCTTGTTGTAGGTGTGGGAATAATGGGACAACTTTAAAGCAAAGACACTTAGCTCTTCCTCTTATCACTTATTTTATTAAAGCTGACGTGTCTTCCTCTTCGTCAGAGCTTTTGCTGAAAGCCAAGAGGCTGAAACGTCAGTTTTAATAAAGGGAGACAATTAAAAAGCTTGTAAGTGATAGGAGAAAGAGCAGTCTGCAGGTTTCTTTTCCCTTTTAGGGTAAACAAATGAAGCAATCTTTTCCTGTTCTTATTATGGAGCTGGCGTGACTGTTTCCTCCCTGTTTCAGTTGATTTGTACAATGAACTCCTTTTGGCTTCAGATCTCACCATGAACATGAACATCAGTAAATAAAGTTGGGCCGGTCCTAAATGGTACCCTATTCCCTATATAGTGCACTACCTTTGACTGGGACCCCATAGGGCTCTGTCATGTAGGGAATAAGGCGCCCTATTGGGACACAGCCAGTGTGTAGGAGTTCTACTTCAGTTGGCAGATCATACTGACCTTCCGTGTCTTATCAACGAAGGGGGTTGGTGAGGCCAAAGGAAAGTGTGTTGAAACACTTCCAGCAACCGATTAAGCATTCAGTCCATGTAAAAACATATATATGACAACATATTTTATGAGGTCAAATAGAACTGTGTCGAAACTATTTTGTTTCAAAGTGGAATGAAATAATGTATCTGTGATGTATCTCGAGAAGTAGCAGTGTTGAAAAACCTGGAGTGACCGTTGGACGGTAAAAGCATGGTCAGAGTCCCAAGTGACAGCCTAGGGGCCCTGGTCAAATGAAGTGTACTATACAGGAATGGGGTGCCATTTGGGATGTAGGGCAAGACTGTGACAAGGAATGTTCTTCCAAGGAGCAACATGGAATTGGAGTTTACTAACCAGAGAGGAAAAATGATAACCTGTATTTCTCCCTCTGCAGTCTGTAATGTGCCAATTCTAAATGTGTTCATGTGAAAACAGAACAACAACAACAGTGTACAGTAGAATATAGTACAGTAGAATATAGTACAGTAGAATATAGTACAGTAGAATACAGTACAGTAGAATATAGTACAGTAGAATATAGTACAGTAGAAAATAGTACAGTAGAATATAGTACAGTAGAATATAGTACAGTAGAAAATAGTACAGTAGAATATAGTACAGTAGAATATAGTACAGTAGAATATAGTACAGTAGAATACAGTACAGTAGAATATAGTACAGTAGAATATAGTACAGTAGAAAATAGTACAGTAGAATATAGTACAGTAGAATATAGTACAGTAGAAAATAGTACAGTAGAATATAGTACAGTAGAATATAGTACAGTAGAATATAGTACAGTAGAATATAGTACAGTAGAATATAGTACAGTAGAATATGTGTCCAATATAGTATAACCTCCTACAGCAGTCAAATATGAGATTAGGCAAGAAGGGTTTGTGTGTGTATATATGTGTGTATATGTGTATTTGTGTTCACGTGTGTGTGTGTATTTGAGTTCCCGTGTGTGTGTGTGTGTGTGTGTGTGTGTGTGTGTGTGTGTGTGTGTGTGTGTGTGTGTGTGTGTGTGTGTGTGTGTGTATTTGTGTATTTGTGTTTACACGTGTTTGTGTGTGTGTGTGTGTCACTGGGGCATATCACTTTCTACTCAGACTTTTAGGTTTAGTTTTCCAGTGGAGAGATAAATCAGGTGATAACATCTGATATCTACTGTAGAAACACCTTGTGACAGTCACGTTAACACCCCCCTCCAACCAGGTGATAACATCTGATATCTACTGTAGAAACACCTTGTGACAGTCACGTTAACACCCCCCTCCCCCTCCAACCAGGTGATAACATCTGATGTCTACTGTAGAAACACCTTGTGACAGTCACGTTAACAACCCCCTCCAACCAGGGGATAACATCTGATATCTACTGTAGAAACACCTTGTGACAGTCACGTTAACACCCCCCTCCCCCTCCAACCAGGTGATAACATCTGATATCTACTGTAGAAACACCTTGTGACAGTCACGTTAACACCCCCCTCCAACCAGGGGATAACATCTGATATCTACTGTAGAAACACCTTGTGACAGTCACGTTAACAACCCCCTCCAACCAGGGGATAACATCTGATATCTACTGTAGAAACACCTTGTGACAGTCACGTTAACACCCCCCTCCCCCTCCAACCAGGTGATAACATCTGATATCTACTGTAGAAACACCTTGTGACAGTCACGTTAACACCCCCCTCCAACCAGGGGATAACATCTGATATCTACTGTAGAAACACCTTGTGACAGTCACGTTAACAACCCCCTCCAACCAGGGGATAACATCTGATATCTACTGTAGAAATACCTTGTGACAGTCACGTTAACAACCCCCCCTCCAACCAGGTGATAACATCTGATATCTACTGTAGAAACACCTTGTGACAGTCACGTTAACAACCCCCTCCAACCAGGGGATAACATCTGATATCTACTGTAGAAACACCTTGTGACAGTCACGTTAACAACCCCCTCCCCCTTCAACCAGGTGATAACATTTGGAATCTACTGTAGAAACACCTTGTGACAGTCACGTTAACACCCCCCTCCCACTCCAACCAGGTGATAACATCTGATATCTACTGTAGAAACACCTTGTGTCAGTCACGTTAACAACCCCCTCCCCCTCCAACCAGGTGATAATATCTGATATCTACTGTAGAAACACCTTGTGACAGTCACGTTAACACCCCCCCTCCCCCTCCAACCAGGTGATAACATCTGGTATCTACTGAAGAAACACCTTGTGACAGTCACGTTAACACCCCCCTCCAACCAGGGGATAGATAACATCTGATATCTACTGTAGAAACACCTTGTGACAGTCACGTTAACACCCCCCTCCCCCTCCAACCAGGTGATAACATCTGATGTCTACTGTAGAAACACCTTGTGACAGTCACGTTAACACCCCCCTCCCCCTCCAACCAGGTGATAACATCTGATATCTACTGTAGAAACACCTTGTGACAGTCACGTTAACACCCCCCTCCAACCAGGGGATAACATCTGATATCTACTGTAGAAACACCTTGTGACAGTCACGTTAACAACCCCCTCCAACCAGGGGATAACATCTGATATCTACTGTAGAAATACCTTGTGACAGTCACGTTAACAACCCCCCCTCCAACCAGGTGATAACATCTGATATCTACTGTAGAAACACCTTGTGACAGTCACGTTAACAACCCCCTCCAACCAGGGGATAACATCTGATATCTACTGTAGAAACACCTTGTGACAGTCACGTTAACAACCCCCTCCAACCAGGTGATAACATCTGATGTCTACTGTAGAAACACCTTGTGACAGTCACGTTAACAACCCCCTCCCCCTCCAACCAGGTGATAACATCTGATGTCTACTGTAGAAACACCTTGTGACAGTCACGTTAACACCCCCCTCCCCCTCCAACCAGGTGATAACCTCTGGTATCTACTGAAGAAACACCTTGTGACAGTCACGTTAACACCCCCCTCCCCCTCCAACCAGGTGATAACATCTGATATCTACTGTAGAAACACCTTGTGACAGTCACGTTAACAACCCCCTCCCCCTTCAACCAGGTGATAACATTTGGAATCTACTGTAGAAACACCTTGTGACAGTCACGTTAACAACCCCCTCCAACCAGGTGATAACATCTGATGTCTACTGTAGAAACACCTTGTGACAGTCACGTTAACAACCCCCTCCCCCTCCAACCAGGTGATAACATCTGATATCTACTGTAGAAACACCTTGTGACAGTCACGTTAACACCCCCCTCCAACCAGGGGATAACATCTGATATCTACTGTAGAAACAACTTGTGACAGTCACGTTAACAACCCCCTCCCCCTCCAACCAGGTGATAACATCTGGAATCTACTGTAGAAACACCTTGTGACAGTCACGTTAACAACCCCCTCCAACCAGGTGATAACATCTGATGTCTACTGTAGAAACACCTTGTGACAGTCACGTTAACACCCCCCTCCCCCTCCAACCAGGTGATAACATCTGATGTCTACTGTAGAAACACCTTGTGACAGTCACGTTAACAACCCCCCCTCCAACCAGGGGATAACATCTGATATCTACTGTAGAAACACCTTGTGACAGTCACGTTAACACCCCCCTCCAACCAGGGGATAACATCTGATATCTACTGTAGAAACACCTTGTGACAGTCACGTTAACACCCCCTTCCCCCTCCAACCAGGTGATAACATCTGATATCTACTGTAGAAACACCTTGTGACAGTCACGTTAACAACCCCCCCTCCAACCAGGTGATAACATCTGATTTCTACTGTAGAAACACCTTGTGACAGTCACGTTAACACCCCCCTCCAACCAGGTGATAACATCTGATTTCTACTGTAGAAACACCTTGTGACAGTCACGTTAACACGTTAACACCCCCCTCCAACCAGGTGATGACATCTGATATCTACTGTAGAAACACCTTGTGACAGTCACGTTAACACCCCCTTCCCCCTCCAACCAGGTGATAACATCTGATATCTACTGTAGAAACACCTTGTGACAGTCACGTTAACAACCCCCCCTCCAAGCCCTATCCAGTGTCTCTATACTGTAAACCTCTCACAGGTAAAGTACAAGCAGCACAGAATGTGTGTGTGAACCTTTTCTCCCCGGTTCTCCCCACTCTTTCTCCCTGTACTCAACCCCCCCGTCCTCCCCACTCTTTCTCCCTGTACTCAACCCCCCCGTCCTCCACGGTTCTCCCCACTCTTTCTCCCTGTACTCAACCCCCCCGTCCTCCACGGTTCTCCCCACTCTTTCTCCCTGTACTCAACCCCCCCGTCCTCCACGGTTCTCCCCACTCTTTCTCCCTGTACTCAACCCCCCCGTCCTCCCCACTCTTTCTCCCTGTACTCAATCCCCCCGTCCTCCCCGGTTCTCCCCACTCTTTCTCCCTGTACTCAACCCCCCTGTCCTCCCCGGTTCTCCCCACTCTTTCTCCCTGTACTCAACCCCCCTGTCCTCCCCACTCTTTCTCCCTGTACTCAACCCCCCCCCCCCCCCCCCGTCCTCCACGGTTCTCCCCACTCTTTCTCCCTGTACTCAACCCCCCCCCGTCCTCCCCGGTTCTCCCCACTCTTTCTCCCTGTACTCAACCCCCCCGTCCTCCACGGTTCTCCCCACTCTTTCTCCCTGTACTCAACCCCCCCGTCCTCCCCACTCTTTCTCCCTGTACTCAATCCCCCCGTCCTCCCCGGTTCTCCCCACTCTTTCTCCCTGTACTCAACCCCCCTGTCCTCCCCGGTTCTCCCCACTCTTTCTCCCTGTACTCAACCCCCCTGTCCTCCCCACTCTTTCTCCCTGTACTCAACCCCCCCCCCCCCGTCCTCCACGGTTCTCCCCACTCTTTCTCCCTGTACTCAACCCCCCCCCCGTCCTCCCCGGTTCTCCCCACTCTTTCTCCCTGTACTCAACCCCCCCGTCCTCCACGGTTCTCCCCACTCTTTCTCCCTGTACTCAACCCCCCCGTCCTCCCCGGTTCTCCCCACTCTTTCTCCCTGTACTCAACCCCCCCGTCCTCCACGGTTCTCCCCACTCTTTCTCCCTGTACTCAACCCCCCCCCCCACCCCGTCCTCCCCACTCTTTCTCCCTGTACTCAACCCCCCCCCCCCCCCCCCGTCCTCCCCGGTTCTCCCCACTCTTTCTCCCTGTACTGAACCCCCCCCGTCCTCCACGGTTCTCCACGGTTCTCCCCACTCTTTCTCCCTGTACACAACCCCCTCTCCCGTCCTCCACGGTTCTCCCCACTCTTTCTCCCTGTACTCAACCCCCCCCCCCCCGTCCTCCCCGGTTCTCGCCACTCTTTCTCCCTGTACTCAACCCCCCCCCCCCCCCCCCCCCTGTCCTCCACGGTTCTCCCCACTCTTTCTCCCTGTACTCAACCCCCGTCCTCCCCGTCCTCCCCGGTTCTCCCCACTCTTTCTCCCTGTACTCAACCCCCCCGTCCTCCACGGTTCTCCCCACTCTTTCTCCCTGTACTCAACCCCCCCCCCCCCTGTCCTCCACGGTTCTCCCCACTCTTTCTCCCTGTACTCAACCCCCGTCCTCCCCGTCCTCCCCGGTTCTCCCCACTCTTTCTCCCTGTACTCAACCCCCCTGTCCTCCCCGGTTCTCCCAACTCTTTCTCCCTGTACTCAACCCCCCTGTCCTCCCCACTCTTTCTCCCTGTACTCAACCCCCCCCTCCCCCGTCCTCCACGGTTCTCCCCACTCTTTCTCCCTGTACTCAACCCCCCCGTCCTCCACGGTTCTCCCCACTCTTTCTCCCTGTACTCAACCCCCCCCCCCCCCTCCCCGGTTCTCCCCACTCTTTCTCCCTGTACTCAACCCCCCCCCCCCGTCCTCCACGGTTCTCCCCACTCTTTCTCCCTGTACTCAACCCCCCCCCGTCCTCCACGGTTCTCCCCACTCTTTCTCCCTGTACTCAACCCCCCCCCCCCCCCGTCCTCCCCGGTTCTACCCACTCTTTCTTCCTGTACTCAACCCCCCCCCGTCCCCCCGTCCTCCACGGTTCTCCCCACTCTTTCTCCCTGTACTCAACCCCCCCGTCCTCCCCGGTTCTCCCCACTCTTTCTCCCTGTACTCAACCCCCCCCCCGTCCTCCCCGGTTCTCCCCACTCTTTCTCGCTGTACTCAACCCCCCCCCCCCCCCCCCCCGTCCTCCACGGTTCTCCCCACTCTTTCTCCCTGTACTCAACCCCCCCGTCCTCTCCGGTTCTCCCCACTCTTTCACCCTGTACTCAACCCCCCCCGTACTCGACGCAGATTGGCATTTATTGGGATGACCGGAGGCAGCTCTGTAGAGTGGTCACTAAGCCACAAAGTCATAAAATCCGATTTTAACCATAACCACACCGCTAACTCTAATGCCTAAACCAACATTAAATGAAGACCAAAAAGCACACTTTTGTTTTAATACTTTTTTACGATATAGCCAATTTTAACTTTGCATCTAGTGGAAGTCGCTCAGTTTTGCCTCCAGAGCAATATTCATGACAGTGAACGTCAACCTGTAATAGTGACAGGGGTTAAATAGAGCAGTATTATCGCTAACAGAACACTCCCATCGACTTAGATCCTTATGTATCAAGCGTTCCAGTAGGAGTTGGAGTGATGATCTAAGATCAGGTCCCTCCTCGCCATGTAATATTATTCAATCTGATCTAAAAGGCAAAACTGATCCTGAATCTGCACTCCTACTATGAGACTCTTGATACATACAACACAGTGTGTGTGTTTGTGTGGTGCACACATATAAACCATGCTGTGAACCAGTCATTAAATACAGCAGTATATACAGTGCATTCGGAAAGTATACAGACCCCTTAACGTATTTTGTTACGTTACAGCCTTATTCTAAAATGTTTTGTTTTAAACCTCATCAATCTACACACAATACATCATAATGACAAAGCAAAAACAGGTTTTTAGAAATTTTTGCTAATTTATCACAAATATCACATTTACATCATTATTCAGACCCTTTACTCAGTACTTTGTTGAAGCCCCTTTGGTAGCAAATACAACTGTCAGTCTTCTTGGGTATGACGCTACAAGCTTGGCACACCTGTATTTGGGGAGTTTCTTCCCATTCTTCTCTGTAGATCCTGTCAAGCTCTGTCAGGTTGGATGTCCCTCCAGAGATGTTTGATTGAGTTCAAGTCCAGGCTCTGGCTGGGCCACTCAAGGACATTCAGAGACTTGTCCCGAAGCCACTCCTGCATTGTCTTGGCTATGTTCTTAAGGTCATTGTCCTGTTGGAAGGTGAACCTTCATCCCAGTCTGAGGTCCTGAGCGCTCTGGAGCAGGTTTTCATCAAGGATCTGTCTGTACTTTGCTCTGTTCATCTTGCCCTCAATCCTGACTAGTCTCCCAGTTTCTGCTGCTGAAAAACTGTGGGGATGGTATCAGGTTTAATCCAGATGTGACACTTGGCATTCAGGCCAAAGAGTTAAATCTTGTGTTTTGCTCTGACATGCACTGTCCACTGTGGGACCTTATATAGACAGGTGTGTGCCTTTCCAAATCATGTCCAATCAATTGAATTGACCACAGGTGGACTCCAATCAAGTTGTAGAAACATCTCAAGGATGATCAATGAAAACAGGATGCACCTGAGCTGATAGCAAAGGGTCTGAAAACGTATGTAAATAAGTTCTCTGTTTTTTAGGGGGAGGGGGAGAGGGGAATTGGGTGCAGTGCCTGAGGGTAATGGGGAGGGGGAGGGAGGATGGTGATGAAGGGGGAGGGTTACATCACTCTGGGTCATCTTCACCATCTGGAAGTCACATGACTGGGGAACAGGGCAGAGAGGGAGAGGGAGAAAGAAGGAGAGGGAGATGAAGAGAGAGAGAGAGTGAGAGAGAAAGAGCGAGAGAAAGAGAGAGAGAGAGAGAGAGAGAGAAAGAGAGAGAGAGAGCAAGAGAAAGAGAGAAAAGGAGAGAGAGAGAGAGAGAGAGGTAGACTGTCAGACCTCATTGTCAGATTCATCACTGCGCCTCCTCGTCATCCTCTTTGGTCTAAAAATCTGTTTTCACTTTGTTATTATGGGGTAATGTGCGTAGATTGATGTGCGTACATTTTTATTTAATCCGTTTTAGGCTGTAACATAACAAAATGTGGAAAACGGAATGGGTCTGAATACTTTACGAATGATTTAGTGTGCTGCAGTGAAGTAGTAGTGAGCACATCCACATGTCTCCTAAAATGTCACAGCGTTTAATGTCATGTACAGCTAAAAAATATACACACACACACACACACACACACACACAGGTAGAAATCTGCAGTTAACCCACTGTTCCTAGGTCATCATTGTAAATAAGAATTTCTTCTTAACTGACTTGCCTAGTTAAATAAATAAAGTGTGTGTGTGTGTGTGTGTGTGTGTGCGTGCGCCTGTCTGTCTGTCTGTCTGTCTGTCTGTCTGTCACACACCTCAATATCCAGCCTGATAAGCGTACGATAGACCTCTTTCATTTCAGTTGAACCCGTGCCAAATGTGTTCCCCTGCTAAAGTGCTGCCTTTTCAGACACTTGCCTTGTTCATAGTTTTTCTCCAAGCCTGTGGCTGAGAGGGGCGAGTCTTCTGTTCTAACGAGGCGAGAGGTTTATAGACAAGTGGAGTGCTAATGCTATTTTCCGCTGTTTGAGAAATCTATTTTTCCCTCTGGCAGCACTAGAACTACATCCCAAATGGTACCCTATTCCCTACATAGTGCACTGATATTTATCAAGGCTCTACGGGCCCTGGTCTAAAGTAGTGCACTACATAGGGAATAGGGTGCCATTTGGGACATAGTACTGGGACACTCCTTTTACCAATTAAGCACCGCTGGACTCTCACCAAAGTAATTATATATGGAAAGAGAATCGGTAAGTCTCCGATTTTATTATGGTAATGAAAAGTCCATTCCACTTTTTCTGAGTTTGTACAATTGTCTGAAATGACAAATGAGTGAACAGTGAAACATGGATGTACTCTGTTATGAGCTTGGTTTAGACTGATCTTTCATCGACTCGCCGATACATTGGAGTTCTTCTGACACTGGTGCTCTGGCTTAAAGCATATTCCAGACACAACGACTGATACACACTTTTCACAATCAGAAATAAAGGATCACAATAAACTAACGTGCCATGTCGTGTGTGTGTGTGTGTGTGTGTGTGTGTGCCTCACTGGGGAATATTACATTCCACTCAGACTCATAGTGTTTAGTTCTCCAGTGCTCAGTAGAGATACACCAAAATCTCAAAGGAAACAAAATCAATGTCCGAATCAGAGTGGAAACGCTCTCTGAATATTTAGACATTTTCCTTTGGTTGGGAATGCTGAAGCAGTGAGTGTGCAGAGTGAGCTGTGAGGAATGAAGCAGCACTGCCAGTTCCTCATTAAGGGCTTTAACAGTAGATTAATAAAGAGGAGAGAGAATGACTCTATCCCGAGTCCAGAGCCCAGTCACACACACACACACACACACACACACACACACACACACACACACACACACACACACAGCTCGCAAAAACACACACACTCTTGCAAGCAAGTTCACACGTACATACGCACGCGTTCCCACACACATATACACCTTCACACACACCTACACAAACAGGCCAAGAGTCCTTAGCCCCGGGTGCCATGGATCATCATCCAGCAAAATAAGGGCCTGTGGCGCCCAAACTACTAGAGAGGAAGAGGAAGCTGATGGGGAGAGAGATGGAGGGGGTAGAGAGAGAGTATAAAGAGAGAGAATATAAAGAGAGAGAGAGAGTATAAAGAGAAAGAAAGTATAAAGAGAGAGAGTATAAAGAAAGAGAGTATAAAGAGAGAGAGAGTATAAAGAGAGAGAGTATAAAGAGAGAGAGAGTATAAAGAAAGAGAGTATAAAGAAAGAGAGAGTATAAAGAGAGAGAGAGTATAAAGAGAGAGAGAGTATAAAGAGAGAGAGTATAAAGAAAGAGAGTATAAAGAAAGAGAGAGTATAAAGAGAGAGAGTATAAAGAGAGAGAGAGTATAAAGAGAGAGAGTATAAAGAGAGAGAGTATAAAGAAAGAGAGAGTATAAAGAGAGAGAGAGTATAAAGAGAGAGAGAGTATAAAGAAAGAGAGAGTATAAAGAGAGAGAGAGTATAAAGAGAGAGAGTATAAAGAGAGAGAGAGAGTATAAAGAGAGAGAGAGTATAAAGAAAGAGAGTATAAAGAGAGAGAGAGAGAGTATAAAGAGAGAGAGTATAAAGAGAGAGAGAGTATAAAGAGAGAGAGAGTATAAAGAAAGAGAGTATAAAGAAAGATAGAGTATAAAGAGAGAGAGTATAAAGAGAGAGAGTATAAAGAGAGAGAGAGTATAAAGAGAGAGAGAGAGTATAAAGAGAGTATAAAGAGAGAGAGAGAGTATAAAGAGAGAGAGAGTATAAAGAAAGATAGTATAAAGAAAGATAGAGTATAAAGAGAGAGAGTATAAAGAAAGAGAGAGTATAAAGAGAGAGAGAGAGTATAAAGAAAGAGAGTATAAAGCGAGAGAGAATATAAAGAAAGAGAGAGTATAAAGAGAGAGAGTATAAAGAGAGAGAGAGTATAAAGAGAGAGAGAGAGTATAAAGAAAGAGAGTATAAAGAGAGAGAGAATATAAAGAGAGAGTATAAAGAGAGAGAGTATAAAGAGAGAGAGAATATAAAGAGAGAGTATAAAGAAAGAGAGTATAAAGAGAGAGAGAATATAAAGAGAGAGTATAAAGAGAGAGAGTATAAAGAGAGAGAGAGAGTATAAAGAAAGAGAGTATAAAGAGAGAGAGAGTATAAAGAGAGAGAGAATATAAAGAAAGAGAGAGTATAAAGAGAGAGAGAATATAAAGAAAGAGAGTATAAAGAGAGAGAGAATATAAAGAAAGAGAGTATAAAGAGAGAGAGAGTATAAAGAGAGAGAGAGTATAAAGAAAGAGAGAGTATAAAGAGAGAGAGAGAGTATAAAGAAAGAGAGTATAAAGCGAGAGAGAATATAAAGAAAGAGAGAGTATAAAGAGAGAGAGTATAAAGAGAGAGAGAGTATAAAGAAAGAGAGTATAAAGAGAGAGAGAGTATAAAGAGAGAGAGAGTATAAAGAAAGAGAGAGTATAAAGAGAGAGAGAGAGTATAAAGAAAGAGAGTATAAAGCGAGAGAGAATATAAAGAAAGAGAGAGTATAAAGAGAGAGAGTATAAAGAGAGAGAGAATATAAAGAGAGAGTATAAAGAAAGAGAGTATAAAGAGAGAGAGAATATAAAGAAAGAGAGAGTATAAAGAGAGAGAGTATAAAGAGAGAGAGTATAAAGAGAGAGAGAGTATAAAGCGAGAGAGAATATAAAGAAAGAGAGAGTATAAAGAGAGAGAGTATAAAGAGAGAGAGTATAAAGAGAGAGAGAGTATAAAGAGAGAGAGAGAGTATAAAGAAAGAGAGTATAAAGAGAGAGAGAATATAAAGAGAGAGAGAATATAAAGAAAGAGAGTATAAAGAGAGAGAGAGTATAAAGAGAGAGAGAGTATAAAGAAAGAGAGAGTATAAAGAGAGAGAGAGAGTATAAAGAAAGAGAGTATAAAGCGAGAGAGAATATAAAGAAAGAGAGAGTATAAAGAGAGAGAGTATAAAGAGAGAGAGAATATAAAGAGAGAGTATAAAGAAAGAGAGTATAAAGAGAGAGAGAATATAAAGAGAGAGTATAAAGAGAGAGAGTATAAAGAGAGAGAGTATAAAGAGAGAGAGTATAAAGAGAGAGAGAGTATAAAGAGAGAGAGAGAGTATAAAGAAAGAGAGCATAAAGAGAGAGTATAAAGAAAGAGAGTATAAAGAGAGAGAGTATAAAGAGAGAGAGTATAAAGAGAGAGAGAGTATAAAGAGAGAGAGAGAGTATAAAGAAAGAGAGTATAAAGAGTAGAGTATAAAGAAAGAGAGTATAAAGAGAGAGTATAAAGAAAGAGAGAGTATAAAGAAAGAGAGAGTATAAAGAGAGAGAGAGTATAAAGAGAGAGAGAGTATAAAGAAAGAGAGAGTGTAAAGAGTAGAGTATAAAGAGAGAGAGTATAAAGAGAGAGAGTATAAAGAGAGAGAGTATAAAGAGAGAGAGTATAAAGAAAGAGAGTATAAAGAAAGAGAGTATAAAGAGAGAGAGTATAAAGAAAGAGAGTATAAAGAGTAGAGTATAAAGAAAGAGAGTATAAAGAGAGAGTATAAAGAAAGAGAGAGTATAAAGAGAGAGAGAGTATAAAGAGAGAGTATAAAGAAAGAGAGTATAAAGAAAGAGAGAGTATAAAGAGAGAGTATAAAGAAAGAGAGAGTATAAAGAGAGAGAGAGTATAAAGAGAGAGTATAAAGAGAGAGAGTATAAAGAGAGAGAGTATAAAGAGTAGAGTATAAAGAAAGAGAGTATAAAGAGAGAGTATAAAGAAAGAGAGAGTATAAAGAAAGAGAGAGTATAAAGAGAGAGAGAGTATAAAGAGAGAGAGAGTATAAAGAAATAGAGAGTGTAAAGAGTAGAGTATAAAGAGAGAGGGAGTATAAAGAGAGAGTATAAAGAGAGAGAGAGTATAAAGAGAGAGAGAGTATAAAGAAAGAGAGAGTATAAAGAAAGAGAGAGTGTAAAGAGTAGAGTATAAAGAAAGAGAGTATAAAGATAGAGAGAGTATAAAGAGAGAGAGTATAAAGAAAGAGAGAGTGTAAAGAGTAGAGTATAAAGAGTAGAGTATAAAGAGAGAGAGAGTATAAAGAAAGAGAGTATAAAGAAAGAGAGAGTATAAAGAGAGAGAGTATAAAGAAAGAGAGTATAAAGAGAGAGTATAAAGAAAGAGAGAGTATAAAGAGAGAGAGAGTATAAAGAGAGAGAGAGAGTATAAAGAGAGAGAGAGTATAAAGAGAGAGTATAAAGAAAGAGAGAGTATAAAGAGTAGAGTATAAAGAAAGAGAGAGTATAAAGAGAGAGAGAGTATAAAGAGAGAGAGAGTATAAAGAAAGAGAGAGTGTAAAGAGTAGAGTATAAAGAGAGAGGGAGTATAAAGAGAGAGTATAAAGAGAGAGAGAGTATAAAGAGAGAGAGAGTATAAAGAAAGAGAGAGTGTAAAGAGTAGAGTATAAAGAAAGAGAGTATAAAGAGTAGAGTATAAAGAAAGAGAGAGTATAAAGAGAGAGAGTATAAAGAAAGAGAGTATAAAGAAAGAGAGAGTATAAAGAGAGAGAGTATAAAGAGAGAGTATAAAGAGAGAGTATAAAGAAAGAGAGTATAAAGAAAGAGAGAGTGTAAAGAGTAGAGTATAAAGAGAGAGGGAGTATAAAGAGAGAGAGAGTATAAAGAGAGAGTATAAAGAAAGAGAGAGTATAAAGAGAGAGAGTATAAAGAAAGAGAGTATAAAGAAAGAGAGAGTGTAAAGAGTAGAGTATAAAGAAAGAGAGTATAAAGAAAGAGAGAGAGTATAAAGAGAGAGTATAAAGAAAGAGAGAGTATAAAGAGAGAGAGTATAAAGAGAGAGAGAGTATAAAGAGAGAGAGAGTATAAAGAGAGAGAGAGTATAAAGAGAGAGTATAAAGAGAGAGAGTATAAAGAGAGAGAGAGTATAAAGAGAGAGAGAGAGTATAAAGAGAGAGAGTATAAAGAGAAAGAGTATAAAGAGAGAGAGAGTATAAAGAGAGAGAGAATATAAAGAAAGAGAGTATAAAGAGAGAGAGAGTATAAAGAGAGAGAGAGTATAAAGAAAGAGAGAGTATAAAGAGAGAGAGAGAGTATAAAGAAAGAGAGTATAAAGCGAGAGAGAATATAAAGAAAGAGAGTATAAAGAGAGAGAGAGAGTATAAAGAAAGAGAGAGTATAAAGAGAAAGAGAGAGTATAAAGAAAGAGAGAGTATAAAGAGAGAGAGTATAAAGAGAGAAAGAATATAAAGAAAGAGAGTATAAAGAGAGAGAGAGTATAAAGAGAGAGAGAGTATAAAGAAAGAGAGAGTATAAAGAGAAAGAGAGAGTATAAAGAGAGAGAGAGAGTATAAAGAGAGAGAGTATAAAGAGAAAGAGTATAAAGAGAGAGAGAGTATAAAGAGAGAGAGAATATAAAGAAAGAGAGTATAAAGAGAGAGAGAATATAAAGAAAGAGAGTATAAAGAGAGAGAGAGTATAAAGAGAGAGAGAGTATAAAGAAAGAGAGAGTATAAAGAGAGAGAGAGAGTATAAAGAAAGAGAGTATAAAGCGAGAGAGAATATAAAGAAAGAGAGTATAAAGAGAGAGAGAGAGTATAAAGAAAGAGAGAGTATAAAGAGAAAGAGAGAGTATAAAGAAAGAGAGAGTATAAAGAGAGAGAGTATAAAGAGAGAAAGAATATAAAGAAAGAGAGTATAAAGAGAGAGAGAGTATAAAGAGAGAGAGAGTATAAAGAAAGAGAGAGTATAAAGAGAAAGAGAGAGTATAAAGAAAGAGAGTATAAAGAGAGAGAGAATATAAAGAAAGAGAGTATAAAGAGAGAGAGAGAGTATAAAGAAAGAGAGTATAAAGAGAGAGAGAATATAAAGAAAGAGAGTATAAAGAAAGAGAGAGAGTATAAAGAAAGAGAGTATAAAGAGAGAGAGAGAGTATAAAGAAAGAGAGAGTATAAAGAGAAAGAGAGAGTATAAAGAAAGAGAGAGTATAAAGAGAGAGAGTATAAAGAGAGAAAGAATATAAAGAAAGAGAGTATAAAGAGAGAGAGAGTATAAAGAGAGAGAGAGTATAAAGAAAGAGAGAGTATAAAGAGAGAGAGAGTATAAAGAGAGAGAGAGTATAAAGAGAGAGAGAGTATAAAGAGTAGAGAGAGTATAAAGAGTAGAGTATAAAGAAAGAGAGTATAAAGAGAGAGAGAGTATAAAGAGAGAGAGAGTATAAAGAGAGAGTATAAAGAAAGAGAGTATAAAGAGAGAGTATAAAGAAAGAGAGTATAAAGAGAGAGGGAGTATAAAGAGAGAGTATAAAGAAAGAGAGTATAAAGAGAGAGAGAGTATAAAGAAAGAGAGAGTATAAAGAGAGAGAGAGTATAAAGAGAGAGAGAGTATAAAGAGTAGAGTATAAAGAGAGAGAGAGTATAAAGAGAGAGTATAAAGAAAGAGAGTATAAAGAGAGAGTATAAAGAAAGAGAGTATAAAGAGAGAGGGAGTATAAAGAGAGAGTATAAAGAAAGAGAGAGTATAAAGAAAGAGAGAGTGTAAAGAGTAGAGTATAAAGAGAGAGAGAGTATAAAGAAAGAGAGTATAAAGAGAGAGAGAGTATAAAGAAAGAGAGAGTATAAAGAGAGAGAGAGTATAAAGAAAGAGAGAGTGTAAAGAGTAGAGTATAAAGAGAGAGAGAGTATAAAGAGAGAGTATAAAGAAAGAGAGTATAAAGAAAGAGAGAGTGTAAAGAGTAGAGTATAAAGAAAGAGTATAAAGAGAGAGAGAGTATAAAGAAAGAGAGAGTGTAAAGAGTAGAGTATAAAGAAAGAGAGTATAAAGAGAGAGGGAGTATAAAGAGAGAGAGAGTATAAAGAGAGAGGGAGTATAAAGAAAGAGAGAGTGTAAAGAGTAGAGTATAAAGAAAGAGAGTATAAAGAGAGAGGGAGTATAAAGAGAGAGAGAGTATAAAGAAAGAGAGTATAAAGAGAGAGTATAAAGAAAGAGAGAGTATAAAGAAAGAGAGTATAAAGAAAGAGAGAGTATAAAGAGAGAGAGTATAAAGAGAGAGTATAAAGAGAGAGTATAAAGAAAGAGAGTATAAAGAAAGAGAGAGTGTAAAGAGTAGAGTATAAAGAGAGAGGGAGTATAAAGAGAGAGAGAGTATAAAGAGAGAGTATAAAGAAAGAGAGAGTATAAAGAGAGAGAGTATAAAGAGAGAGAGTATAAAGAAAGAGAGAGAGTATAAAGAGTAGAGTATAAAGAAAGAGAGAGTATAAAGAGAGAGTATAAAGAAAGAGAGAGTATAAAGAGAGAGAGTATAAAGAGAGAGAGAGTATAAAGAGAGAGATAGTATAAAGAGAGAGAGAGTATAAAGAGAGAGTATAAAGAGAGAGAGTATAAAGAGAGAGAGAGTATAAAGAGAGAGTATAAAGAGAGAGAGTATAAAGAGAGAGAGAGTATAAAGAGAGAGAGAGTATAAAGAAAGAGAGAGTATAAAGAGAGAGAGAGTATAAAGAGAGAGAGAGAGTATAAAGAGAGAGAGTATAAAGAGAGAGAGAGTATAAAGAGAGAGAGAGTATAAAGAGAGAGAGAGTATAAAGAGAGAGAGAGTATAAAGAGAGTATAAAGAGAGAGAGAGTATAAAGAGAGAGAGAGAGAGTATAAAGAGAGAGAGTATAAAGAGAGAGTATAAAGAGAGTATAAAGAGAGAGAGAGTATAAAGAGAGAGAGTATAAAGAGAGAGTACAAAGAGAGTATAAAGAGAGAGAGTATAAAGAGAGAGAGAGTATAAAGAGTAGAGTATAAAGAAAGAGAGTATAAAGAGAGAGTATAAAGAAAGAGAGTATAAAGAAAGAGAGAGAGTATAAAGAAAGAGAGTATAAAGAGAGAGAGAGAGTATAAAGAAAGAGAGAGTATAAAGAGAAAGAGAGAGTATAAAGAAAGAGAGAGTATAAAGAGAGAGAGTATAAAGAGAGAAAGAATATAAAGAAAGAGAGTATAAAGAGAGAGAGAGTATAAAGAGAGAGAGAGTATAAAGAAAGAGAGAGTATAAAGAGAGAGAGAGTATAAAGAGAGAGAGAGTATAAAGAGAGAGAGAGTATAAAGAGTAGAGAGAGTATAAAGAGTAGAGTATAAAGAAAGAGAGTATAAAGAGAGAGAGAGTATAAAGAGAGAGAGAGTATAAAGAGAGAGTATAAAGAAAGAGAGTATAAAGAGAGAGTATAAAGAAAGAGAGTATAAAGAGAGAGGGAGTATAAAGAGAGAGTATAAAGAAAGAGAGTATAAAGAGAGAGAGAGTATAAAGAAAGAGAGAGTATAAAGAGAGAGAGAGTATAAAGAGAGAGAGAGTATAAAGAGTAGAGTATAAAGAGAGAGAGAGTATAAAGAGAGAGTATAAAGAAAGAGAGTATAAAGAGAGAGTATAAAGAAAGAGAGTATAAAGAGAGAGGGAGTATAAAGAGAGAGTATAAAGAAAGAGAGAGTATAAAGAAAGAGAGAGTGTAAAGAGTAGAGTATAAAGAGAGAGAGAGTATAAAGAAAGAGAGTATAAAGAGAGAGAGAGTATAAAGAAAGAGAGAGTATAAAGAGAGAGAGAGTATAAAGAAAGAGAGAGTGTAAAGAGTAGAGTATAAAGAGAGAGAGAGTATAAAGAGAGAGTATAAAGAAAGAGAGTATAAAGAAAGAGAGAGTGTAAAGAGTAGAGTATAAAGAAAGAGTATAAAGAGAGAGAGAGTATAAAGAAAGAGAGAGTGTAAAGAGTAGAGTATAAAGAAAGAGAGTATAAAGAGAGAGGGAGTATAAAGAGAGAGAGAGTATAAAGAGAGAGGGAGTATAAAGAAAGAGAGAGTGTAAAGAGTAGAGTATAAAGAAAGAGAGTATAAAGAGAGAGGGAGTATAAAGAGAGAGAGAGTATAAAGAAAGAGAGTATAAAGAGAGAGTATAAAGAAAGAGAGAGTATAAAGAAAGAGAGTATAAAGAAAGAGAGAGTATAAAGAGAGAGAGTATAAAGAGAGAGTATAAAGAGAGAGTATAAAGAAAGAGAGTATAAAGAAAGAGAGAGTGTAAAGAGTAGAGTATAAAGAGAGAGGGAGTATAAAGAGAGAGAGAGTATAAAGAGAGAGTATAAAGAAAGAGAGAGTATAAAGAGAGAGAGTATAAAGAGAGAGAGTATAAAGAAAGAGAGAGAGTATAAAGAGTAGAGTATAAAGAAAGAGAGAGTATAAAGAGAGAGTATAAAGAAAGAGAGAGTATAAAGAGAGAGAGTATAAAGAGAGAGAGAGTATAAAGAGAGAGATAGTATAAAGAGAGAGAGAGTATAAAGAGAGAGTATAAAGAGAGAGAGTATAAAGAGAGAGAGAGTATAAAGAGAGAGTATAAAGAGAGAGAGTATAAAGAGAGAGAGAGTATAAAGAGAGAGAGAGTATAAAGAAAGAGAGAGTATAAAGAGAGAGAGAGTATAAAGAGAGAGAGAGAGTATAAAGAGAGAGAGTATAAAGAGAGAGAGAGTATAAAGAGAGAGAGAGTATAAAGAGAGAGAGAGTATAAAGAGAGAGAGAGTATAAAGAGAGTATAAAGAGAGAGAGAGTATAAAGAGAGAGAGAGAGAGTATAAAGAGAGAGAGTATAAAGAGAGAGTATAAAGAGAGTATAAAGAGAGAGAGAGTATAAAGAGAGAGAGTATAAAGAGAGAGTACAAAGAGAGTATAAAGAGAGAGAGTATAAAGAGAGAGAGAGTATAAAGAGTAGAGTATAAAGAAAGAGAGTATAAAGAGAGAGTATAAAGAAAGAGAGAGTATAAAGAGAGAGAGAGTATAAAGAGAGAGTATAAAGAAAGAGAGTATAAAGAAAGAGAGAGTATAAAGAAAGAGAGAGTATAAAGAGAGAGAGAGTATAAAGAGTAGAGTATAAAGAAAGAGAGTATAAAGAGAGAGTATAAAGAAAGAGAGAGTATAAAGAAAGAGAGAGTATAAAGAGAGAGAGAGTATAAAGAGAGAGAGAGTATAAAGAAAGAGAGAGTGTAAAGAGTAGAGTATAAAGAGAGAGAGTATAAAGAGAGAGAGAGAGTATAAAGAGAGAGAGAGTATAAAGAAAGAGAGAGTATAAAGAGAGAGAGAGTATAAAGAGAGAGTATAAAGAAAGAGAGAGTATAAAGAGTAGAGTATAAAGAAAGAGAGAGTATAAAGAGAGAGAGAGTATAAAGAGAGAGAGAGTATAAAGAAAGAGAGAGTGTAAAGAGTAGAGTATAAAGAGAGAGGGAGTATAAAGAGAGAGTATAAAGAGAGAGAGAGTATAAAGAGAGAGAGAGTATAAAGAAAGAGAGAGTGTAAAGAGTAGAGTATAAAGAAAGAGAGTATAAAGAGTAGAGTATAAAGAAAGAGAGTATAAAGAAAGAGAGAGTATAAAGAGAGAGAGTATAAAGAGAGAGTATAAAGAGAGAGTATAAAGAAAGAGAGTATAAAGAAAGAGAGAGTGTAAAGAGTAGAGTATAAAGAGAGAGGGAGTATAAAGAGAGAGAGAGTATAAAGAGAGAGTATAAAGAAAGAGAGAGTATAAAGAGAGAGAGTATAAAGAAAGAGAGTATAAAGAAAGAGAGAGTGTAAAGAGTAGAGTATAAAGAAAGAGAGTATAAAGAAAGAGAGAGAGTATAAAGAGTAGAGTATAAAGAAAGAGAGAGTATAAAGAGAGAGTATAAAGAGAGAGAGTATAAAGAGAGAGAGAGTATAAAGAGAGAGAGAGTATAAAGAGAGAGAGAGTATAAAGAGAGAGTATAAAGAGAGAGAGTATAAAGAGAGAGAGAGAGTATAAAGAGAGAGAGTATAAAGAGAAAGAGTATAAAGAGAGAGAGAGTATAAAGAGAGAGAGAATATAAAGAAAGAGAGTATAAAGAGAGAGAGAATATAAAGAAAGAGAGTATAAAGAGAGAGAGAGTATAAAGAGAGAGAGAGTATAAAGAAAGAGAGAGTATAAAGAGAGAGAGAGAGTATAAAGAAAGAGAGTATAAAGCGAGAGAGAATATAAAGAAAGAGAGTATAAAGAGAGAGAGAGAGTATAAAGAAAGAGAGAGTATAAAGAGAAAGAGAGAGTATAAAGAAAGAGAGAGTATAAAGAGAGAGAGTATAAAGAGAGAAAGAATATAAAGAAAGAGAGTATAAAGAGAGAGAGAGTATAAAGAGAGAGAGAGTATAAAGAAAGAGAGAGTATAAAGAGAAAGAGAGAGTATAAAGAAAGAGAGTATAAAGAGAGAGAGAATATAAAGAAAGAGAGTATAAAGAGAGAGAGAGAGTATAAAGAAAGAGAGTATAAAGAGAGAGAGAATATAAAGAAAGAGAGTATAAAGAAAGAGAGAGAGTATAAAGAAAGAGAGTATAAAGAGAGAGAGAGAGTATAAAGAAAGAGAGAGTATAAAGAGAGAGAGAGAGTATAAAGAGAGAGAGAGTATAAAGAGAGAGGGAGTATAGAGAGAGAGAGTATAAAGAGAGAGAGAGTATAAAGAGAGAGAGAGTATAAAGAGAGAGAGAGTATAAAGAGTAGAGTATAAAGAGAGAGTATAAAGAGAGAGGGAGTATAAAGAGAGAGAGAGTATAAAGAGAGAGGGAGTATAAAGAGAGAGAGAGTATAAAGAGAGAGAGAGTATAAAGAGAGAGAGAGTATAAAGAAAGAGAGAGTATAAAGAAAGAGAGAGTATAAAGAGAGAGAGAGAGAGTATAAAGAGAGAGTATAAAGAGAGAGAGAGTATAAAGAGAGAGAGAGGAGAGAGAGAGAGAGAGTATAAAGAGAGAGAGAGTATAAAGAGAGAGGGAGTATAAAGAGAGAGAGAGAGTATAAAGAGAGAGAGAGTATAAAGAAAGAGAGAGTATAAAGAGAGAGTATAAAGAGAGAGTATAAAGAGAGAGAGAGTATAAAGAGTAGAGTATAAAGAGAGAGAGAGTATAAAGAGAGAGAGAGTATAAAGAGTAGAGTATAAAGAAAGAGAGTATAAAGAGAGAGTATAAAGAAAGAGAGAGTATAAAGAAAGAGAGAGTATAAAGAGAGAGAGAGTATAAAGAGAGAGAGAGTATAAAGAAAGAGAGAGTGTAAAGAGTAGAGTATAAAGAGAGAGAGTATAAAGAGAGAGAGAGAGTATAAAGAGAGAGAGAGTATAAAGAAAGAGAGAGTATAAAGAGAGAGAGAGTATAAAGAAAGAGAGAGTATAAAGAGAGAGAGAGTATAAAGAGTAGAGTATAAAGAAAGAGAGTATAAAGAGAGAGTATAAAGAAAGAGAGAGTATAAAGAAAGAGAGAGTATAAAGAGAGAGAGAGTATAAAGAGAGAGAGAGTATAAAGAAAGAGAGAGTGTAAAGAGTAGAGTATAAAGAGAGAGAGTATAAAGAGAGAGAGAGAGTATAAAGAGAGAGAGAGTATAAAGAAAGAGAGAGTATAAAGAGAGAGAGAGTATAAAGAGAGAGTATAAAGAAAGAGAGAGTATAAAGAGTAGAGTATAAAGAAAGAGAGAGTATAAAGAGAGAGAGAGTATAAAGAGAGAGAGAGTATAAAGAAAGAGAGAGTGTAAAGAGTAGAGTATAAAGAGAGAGGGAGTATAAAGAGAGAGTATAAAGAGAGAGAGAGTATAAAGAGAGAGAGAGTATAAAGAAAGAGAGAGTGTAAAGAGTAGAGTATAAAGAAAGAGAGTATAAAGAGTAGAGTATAAAGAAAGAGAGTATAAAGAAAGAGAGAGTATAAAGAGAGAGAGTATAAAGAGAGAGTATAAAGAGAGAGTATAAAGAAAGAGAGTATAAAGAAAGAGAGAGTGTAAAGAGTAGAGTATAAAGAGAGAGGGAGTATAAAGAGAGAGAGAGTATAAAGAGAGAGTATAAAGAAAGAGAGAGTATAAAGAGAGAGAGTATAAAGAAAGAGAGTATAAAGAAAGAGAGAGTGTAAAGAGTAGAGTATAAAGAAAGAGAGTATAAAGAAAGAGAGAGAGTATAAAGAGTAGAGTATAAAGAAAGAGAGAGTATAAAGAGAGAGTATAAAGAGAGAGAGTATAAAGAGAGAGAGAGTATAAAGAGAGAGAGAGTATAAAGAGAGAGAGAGTATAAAGAGAGAGTATAAAGAGAGAGAGTATAAAGAGAGAGAGAGAGTATAAAGAGAGAGAGTATAAAGAGAAAGAGTATAAAGAGAGAGAGAGTATAAAGAGAGAGAGAATATAAAGAAAGAGAGTATAAAGAGAGAGAGAATATAAAGAAAGAGAGTATAAAGAGAGAGAGAGTATAAAGAGAGAGAGAGTATAAAGAAAGAGAGAGTATAAAGAGAGAGAGAGAGTATAAAGAAAGAGAGTATAAAGCGAGAGAGAATATAAAGAAAGAGAGTATAAAGAGAGAGAGAGAGTATAAAGAAAGAGAGAGTATAAAGAGAAAGAGAGAGTATAAAGAAAGAGAGAGTATAAAGAGAGAGAGTATAAAGAGAGAAAGAATATAAAGAAAGAGAGTATAAAGAGAGAGAGAGTATAAAGAGAGAGAGAGTATAAAGAAAGAGAGAGTATAAAGAGAAAGAGAGAGTATAAAGAAAGAGAGTATAAAGAGAGAGAGAATATAAAGAAAGAGAGTATAAAGAGAGAGAGAGAGTATAAAGAAAGAGAGTATAAAGAGAGAGAGAATATAAAGAAAGAGAGTATAAAGAAAGAGAGAGAGTATAAAGAAAGAGAGTATAAAGAGAGAGAGAGAGTATAAAGAAAGAGAGAGTATAAAGAGAGAGGGAGTATAGAGAGAGAGAGTATAAAGAGAGAGAGAGTATAAAGAGAGAGAGAGTATAAAGAGAGAGAGAGTATAAAGAGTAGAGTATAAAGAGAGAGTATAAAGAGAGAGGGAGTATAAAGAGAGAGAGAGTATAAAGAGAGAGGGAGTATAAAGAGAGAGAGAGTATAAAGAGAGAGAGAGTATAAAGAGAGAGAGAGTATAAAGAAAGAGAGAGTATAAAGAAAGAGAGAGTATAAAGAGAGAGAGAGAGAGTATAAAGAGAGAGTATAAAGAGAGAGAGAGTATAAAGAGAGAGAGAGGAGAGAGAGAGAGAGAGTATAAAGAGAGAGAGAGTATAAAGAGAGAGGGAGTATAAAGAGAGAGAGAGAGTATAAAGAGAGAGAGAGTATAAAGAAAGAGAGAGTATAAAGAGAGAGTATAAAGAGAGAGTATAAAGAGAGAGAGAGTATAAAGAGTAGAGTATAAAGAGAGAGAGAGTATAAAGAGAGAGAGAGAGTATAAAGAGAGAGAGAGAGTATAAAGAGAGAGTATAAAGAAAGAGAGAGTATAAAGAGAGAGAGAGTATAAAGAGAGAGTAGAGTATAAAGAGAGAGAGTATAAAGAGAGAGAGTATAAAGAGAGAGAGAGTATAAAGAGAGTATAAAGAGAGAGAGAGAGTATAAAGAGAGTATAAAGAGAGAGAGAGAGTATAAAGAGAGAGTATAAAGAAAGAGAGAGTATAAAGAGAGAGAGAGTATAAAGAGAGAGAGAGAGTATAAAGAGAGAGAGTATAAAGAGAGAGAGAGTATAAAGAGAGAGAGAGAGTATAAAGAGAGAGAGTATAAAGAGAGAGAGAGTATAAAGAGAGAGAGTATAAAGAGAGAGAGAGAGTATAAAGAGAGAGAGAGTATAAAGAAAGAGAGTATAAAGAGAGAGTATAAAGAGAGAGAGAGTATAAAGAGAGTATAAAGAGAGAGTATAAAGAAAGAGAGAGTATAAAGAGAGAGAGAGTATAAAGAGAGTAGAAAGAGAGAGTAGAAAGAGAGAGAGTATAAAGAGAGAGAGAGAGTATAAAGAGAGAGAGTATAAAGAGAGAGAGAGTATAAAGAGAGAGAGAGAGTATAAAGAGAGAGAGTATAAAGAGAGAGAGAGTATAAAGAGAGAGAGTATATAGAGAGAGAGAGTATAAAGAGAGAGAGAGTATAAAGAGAGTATAAAGAGAGAGAGAGTATAAATAGAGAGTATAAAGAGAGAGAGAGGAGAGAGAGAGAGAGTATAAAGAGAGAGAGAGGAGAGAGAGAGAGTATAAAGAGAGAGAGAGTATAAAGAGAGAGAGAGAGAGTATAAAGAGAGAGAGAGTATAAAGAGAGAGAGAGTATAAAGAGAGAGAGAGTATAAAGAGAGAGTATAACGAGAGAGAGAGAGTATAAAGGGAAAGAAAGGGAGAAACAGTAGAGCCTCCCCAACAATCTGATGACTGTCAGAGTGCTCTGCTCTCCTCTGCCAGCTTCTCAATGGGACCTGGAGGTAGCCTACATGTCACTGTGACCCACCGTGAATTATTGGCGAGACGCTCTTTATTAGAGAGAACATAACGCGCTTGGATTGAGTTACCCTGAGATTTGGTCAAACAGCCTCTTAAAAGGAACAAGCACGATGCTGTGAAAACGTCTAACTCTGCCCGTCGAAACAAAAGTCCCAGTACTTCTTTGTCGGGAACTCGGACTCCAACTGTTTGAGCTCTTTGTTCTGAGCGAGGGGGAATTCTTGGAACAGAAGAAGTGACTTAAGTGCGACTGGCAGACCCAGGCAGAGCGAATGCTGACGACTGGCGCTGTCCAACAACAATATAAATGTCTCTTTCCACTGCATAAGGCTCAGCTTCGGCCATATTAGTGGGAAGCTACAAAGACAGCCTTGTGCTGGTAGTAGCTAGTAGAGGACAGAAGGTTTCTAGACAGACATACTGATACTGTGGCTCATGGTAATAATAATATTATATATGGACAGTTATGGCTGGGGTTTGACACAATCAAACAGGTTAGGACCTAGTAATGGTCTAATAGGATCAGCCAGAGCCTAGTAATGGTCTAATGGGGTCAGCCAGGACCTAGTAATGGTCTAATGGGGTCAGCCAGGACCTAGTAATGGTCTAATGGGGTCAGCCAGGACCTAGTAATGGTCTAATGGGGTCAGCCAGGACCTAGTAATGGTCTAATGGGGTCAGCCAGGACCTAGTAATGGTCTAATGGGGTCAGCCAGGACCTAGTAATGGTCTAATGGGGTCAGCCAGGGCCTAATAATGGTCTAATGGGGTCAGCCAGGACCTAGTAATGGTCTAATGGGGTCAGCAGGGGCCTAGTAATGGTCTAATGGGGTCAGCCGGGGCTTAGTAATGATCTAATGGGGTCAGCCAGGACCTAGTAATGGTCTAATGGGGTCAGCCGGGGCCTAGTAATGGTCTAATGGGGTCAGCCAGGACCTAGTAATGGTCTAATGGGGTCAGCCAGGACCTAGTAATGGTCTAATGGGGTCAGCAGGGGCCTAGTAATGGTCTAATGGGGTCAGCCAGGGCCTAGTAATGGTCTAATGGGGTCAGCCAGGACCTAGTAATGGTCTAATGGGGTCAGCCAGGACCTAGTAATGGTCTAATGGGGTCAGCCGGGGCTTAGTAATGATCTAATGGGGTCAGCCAGGACCTAGTAATGGTCTAATGGGGTCAGCCAGGACCTAGTAATGATCTACTATTTTTGGTCAGGTCACATTGTCAGGAAAACTACTAACCCTGATAATATGTCTTGGACATCCATATTAAAATAGATGGAAAACATCTAACCCTGATAATATGTCTTGGACATCCATATTAAAATAGATAGAAAACTACTAACCCTGATAATATGTCTTGGGTATCTAAAATTGATAGACATTTTATTTAGAGGTAAACTGTAAATACTATGCCGAAGTTCAATAGAATGCAGTGTTTTCCCTCCTAAATATGCTGAATAATCCCAATGTCACTGTTAGAACCAAAAAGAAAGGAGGATCAGGGCACTCTTCATATAATTCATTAAAATGCCTTTATTTCTATGGCATGTTCAATGGGAACACAGTTTAAAAACTGACGCGTTTCGGCTGCACTATCGCTGCTAATTCAACTAAATGTACAGTACACACCCAACTTATTTTTGTATTTTTATTTCACCTTTATTTAACCAGGTAGGCTAGTTGAGAACAAGTTCTCATTTACCACTGCGACCTGGCCAAGATAAAGCAAAGCAGTTCAACACAAACAACAGAGTTACACATGGAATAAACAAACATACAGTCAGTAATACAGTAGAAAAATATATATACAGCATGTGCAAATGAGGTAAGATAAGGGAGGTAAAGCAATAAATAGGCCATGGTGGCGAAGTAATTACAATATTGCAATTAAACACTGGAGTGATAGATGTGCAGAAGAGGAATGTGCATGTCGAGATACTGGGGTGCAAAGTAGCAAAATAAATAAATAACGGTATGGGGATGAGGTAGTTGGATGGGCTATTTACAGATGGGCTATTTACAGATGGGCTATGTACAGATGTAGTGATCTGTGAGCTGCTCTGACAGCAGGTGCTTAAAGTTAGTGAGGGAGATACGAGTCTCCAGCTTCAGTGATTTTTGCAGTTCGTTCCAGTCATTGGCAGCAGAGAACTGGAAGTAAAGGTGGCCAAAGGAGGAATTGGCTTTGGGGGTGACCAGTGAGATATACCTGCTGGAGCGCGTGCTACGAGTGGGTGCTGCTATGTTGACCAGTGAGCTGAGGTAAGGCGGGGCTTTACCTAGTAAAGACTTACAGATGACCTGGAGCCAGTGGGTTTGGCGACGAATATGAAGCGAGGGCCAGCCAACGAGAGCATACAGGTCGCAGTGGTGGGTAGTATATGGGGCTTTGGTGACAAAACGGATGGCACTGTGATAGACTGCATCCAATTTGCTGAGTAGAGTGTTGGAGGCTATTTTGTAAAGGACATCGCCGAAGTCGAGGATTGGTAGGATAGTCAGTTTTACGAGGGTATGTTTGGCAGCATGAGTGAAGGATGCTTTGTTGTGAAATAGGAAGCTGATTCAAGATTTAATTTTGCTTAATGTGATTCTGGAAGGAGAGTTTACAGTCTAGCCAGACACCTAGGTATTTGTAGTTGTCCACGTAGAACCAAGTCAGAACCATCCAGAGTAGTGATGCTGGACGGGCGGGCAGGTGCAGACAGTGATCGGTTGAAGAGCATGCATTTAGATTTACTTGCTTTTAAGAGCAGTTGGAGGCCACGGAAGGAGAGTTGTGTGGCATTGAAGCTCGTCTGGAGGTTTGTTAATACAGTGTCCAAAGAAGGGCCAGAAGTATACAGAATGGTGTCATCTGCGTAGAGGTGGATCAGAGAATCACCAGCAGCAAGAGCGACATCATTTATGTATACAGAGAAGAGAGTCAGCCCGAGAATTGAACCCTGTGGCACCCCCATAGAGACTGCCAGAGGTCCGGACAACAGGCCCTCCGATTTGACACACTGAACTCTGTCTGAGAAGTGGTTGGTGAACCAGGTGAGGCAGTCATTTGAAAAAGCAACCCAATGTCACTGTTAGTTCAACTAAATGTACAGTACATACCCAATGTCACTGTTAGTTCAACTAAATGTACAGTACATACCCAATGTCACTGTTAGTTCAACTAAATGTACAGTACATACCCAATGTCACTGTTAGTTCAACTAAATGTACAGTACATACCCAATGTCACTGTTAGTTCAACTAAATGTACAGTACATACCCAATGTCACTGTTAGTTCAACTAAATGTACAGTACATACCCAATGTCACTGTTAGTTCAACTACTTTGAGCTCATACAATCACAATACTACAGTACTTTCTGGAGTTTTCCAATTTGCTCCCAAAGTGAGTGTTTTACAATGTTTTACCTTTATTTAACTAGGCAAGTCAGATAAGAACAAATTCTTATTTTACAATGTGCACCGGCCTATGGGACTACCAATCATGGCTGGTTGTGATACAGCCCGGGATCAAACCAGGGTCTGTAGTGACGCCTCTAGCACTGGGATGCAGTGCCATAGACCAGACACTACTGCTTGACCAAACGCCCATTGGCCAGTGCTATAGGTATGTGACATATACTGTAAACACCCACCAACAATCTAAATATTTACATGGTCACTTGATGTTATTTCTAATAGCAAGGCTTTTTGAGGGAGCGAACCATGTTCATTTCCACTGTCCAGCGCATGTCAAACCATGTTCATTTCCACTGTCCAGCGCATGTCAAACCATGTTCATTTCTACTGTCCAGCGCATGTCAAACCATGTTCATTTCCACTGTCCAGCGCATGTCAAACCATGTTCATTTCCACTGTCCAGCGCATGCCAAACCATGTTCATTTCTACTGTCCAGCGCATGCCAAACCATGTTCATTTCCACTGTCCAGCGCATGCCAAACCATGTTCATTTCCACTGTCCAGCGCATGCCAAACCATGTTCATTTCCACTGTCCAGCGCATGTCAAACCATGTTCATTTCCACTGTCCAGCGCATGTCAAACCATGTTCATTACCACTGTCTAGCGCATGCCAAACCATGTTCATTTCCACTGTCCAGCGCATGCCAAACCATGTTCATTTCCACTGTCCAGCGCATACCAAACCATGTTCATTTCCACTGTCCAGCGCATGCCAAACCATGTTCATTTCCACTGTCCAGCGCATGTCAAACCATGTTCATTTCCACTGTCCAGCGCATGTCAAACCATGTTCATTTCCACTGTCCAGCGCATGTCAAACCGTGTTCATTTCCACTGTCCAGCGCATGTCAAACCATGTTCATTTCCACTGTCCAGCGCATGCCAAACCATGTTCATTTCCACTGTCCAGCGCATGCCAAACCATGTTCATTTCCACTGTCCAGCGCATGTCAAACCGTGTTCATTTCCACTGTCCAGCGCATGTCAAACCGTGTTCATTTCCACTGTCCAGCGCATGTCAAACCATGTTCATTTCCACTGTCCAGCGCATGTCAAACCATGTTCATTTCCACTGTCCAGCGCATGTCAAACCATGTTCATTTCCACTGTCCAGTGCATGTCAAACCATGTTCATTTCCACTGTCCAGCGCATGCCAAACCATGTTCATTTCCACTGTCCAGCGCATGTCAAACCATGTTCATTTCCACTGTCCAGCGCATGCCAAACCATGTTCATTTCCACTGTCCAGCGCATGTCAAACCATGTTCATTTCCACTGTCCAGCGCATGTCAAACCATGTTCATTTCCACTCTCCAGCGCATGCCAAACCGTGTTCATTTGAGGAATGTGATACAATACCTCAGCTGGAAGGCCAATAAATTGAGTATGCAAATAATTTTGGTGCCAATATCTACTTAATTAACCTTTAAAGACACCTCCAAGAAAACCAGAATGCAGTTATCACGTGAGAAAAAACATAATAGTGACAGACAAAATGCAGTCATGATTTTAATCTCCACACATAACATTTTATGAAAAGCCCACACACAAAAAATCT
>NC_092172.1:33186804-33264304 GCF_045791955.1 Oncorhynchus clarkii lewisi | reverse complement strand
CTGTCAGCTGAAGGGTAGGTATTCATCTGTCTGCTGAAGGGTAGGTATTCATCTGTCTGCTGAAGGGTAGGTATTCATCTGTCTGCTGAAGGGTAGGTACTCATCTGTCTGCTGAAGGGTAGGTATTCCTCTGTCTGCTGAGGGTAGGTATTCATCTGTCTGCTGAAGGGTAGGTATTCCTCTGTCTGCTGAAGGGTAGGTATTCATCTGTCTGCTGAAGGGTAGGTATTCCTCTGTCTGCTGAGGGTAGGTATTCCTCTGTCTGCTGAAGGGTAGGTATTCATCTGTCTGCTGAAGGGTAGGTATTCCTCTGTCAGCTGAAGGGTAGGTATTCATCTGTCTGCTGAAGGGTAGGTATTCATCTGTCTGCTGAAGGGTAGGTATTCATCTGTCTGCTGAAGGGTAGGTATTCCTCTGTCTGCTGAGGGTAGGTATTCCTCTGTCTGCTGAAGGGTAGGTATTCATCTGTCTGCTGAAGGGTAGGTATTCCTCTGTCAGCTGAAGGGTAGGTATTCATCTGTCTGCTGAAGGGTAGGTATTCATCTGTCTGCTGAAGGGTAGGTATTCATCTGTCTGCTGAAGGGTAGGTACTCATCTGTCTGCTGAAGGGTAGGTATTCCTCTGTCTGCTGAGGGTAGGTATTCCTCTGTCTGCTGAAGGGTAGGTATTCCTCTGTCTGCTGAAGGGTAGGTATTCCTCTGTCTGCAGAAGGGTAGGTATTCCTCTGTCAGCTGAAGGGTAGGTATTCATCTGTCTGCTGAAGGGTAGGTATTCATCTGTCTGCTGAAGGGTAGGTATTCATCTGTCTGCTGAAGGGTAGGTATTCATCTGTCTGCTGAAGGGTAGGTATTCCTCTGTCTGCTGAGGGTAGGTATTCCTCTGTCTGCTGAAGGGTAGGTATTCCTCTGTCTGCTGAAGGGTAGGTATTCCTCTGTCAGCTGAAGGGTAGGTATTCATCTGTCTGCTGAAGGGTAGGTATTCATCTGTCTGCTGAAGGGTAGGTATTCATCTGTCTGCTGAAGGGTAGGTATTCATCTGTCTGCTGAAGGGTAGGTATTCATCTGTCTGCTGAAGGGTAGGTATTCCTCTGTCTGCTGAAGGGTAGGTATTCATCTGTCTGCTGAAGGGTAGGTATTCATCTGTCTGCTGAAGGGTATGTATTCATCTGTCTGCTGAATGGTAGGTATTCCTCTGTCAGCTGAAGGGTAGGTATTCATCTTTCAGCTGAAGGGTAGGTATTCCTCTGTCTGCTGAAGGGTAGGTATTCATCTGTCAGCTGAAGGGTAGGTATTCCTCTGTCTGCTGAAGGGCAGGTATTCCTCTGTCTGCTGAAGGGTAGGTATTCCTCTGTCTGCTGAAGGGTAGGTATTCATCTGTCTGCTGAAGGGTAGGTATTCATCTGTCTGCAGAAGGGTAGGTATTCCTCTGTCTGCTGAAGGGTAGGTATTCCTCTGTCTGCTGAAGGGTAGGTATTCCTCTGTCTGCGTTGTTAACCCAGGAGGTTTCATTGTGTTTATGCTTCATCCTTTATTTGAATGTATGTAATGTTGTTTCCTACTGAAGCGGCTTTATATTCATTTTCAACTGGCAAAAATAAACTCAGTCAATAAATCAATGAATTAAGAATGTATCATCTACATGAAAAATGCTCACAAGTCCCAAGAAGTGCTAAAATAATCAAATAAAGTGAATGTGTTAGTTAACTATTACTAACTAACATCTGCTTCCAGCTCACTCTCTCAAACACATAGATCACCTGAACGCAGCTCACTTTACAGCCCACTTTCCAGCCCACACTCTCAAACACATAGATCCCCTGAACGCAGTTCACTTTCCAGCCCACACTCTCAAACACATAAATCCCCTGAACGCAGTTCACTTTCCAGCCCACACTCTCAAACACATAGATCCCCTGAACGCAGTTCACTTTCTAGCTCACACTCTCAAACACATAGATCCCCTGAACGTAGCTCACTTTCCAGCCCACTTTCACTAACTCAAAGCGTTCTCTCTTTCTGATGATACAGTAATACCATAAAGTACATGTTTAAGGGTGATACTGGATATGTAATGTACAGTGTGTCTTGATTGGTCACTGTTGTTAGCCCAGTACAGGAATGTACCATCTACATAAGACATAATGCCAATGTTCACAGCTCAACGTCAGAGTCATCGGTTCCTCGTGGACCACAGCCACGACATATTGGTGCTATTCCAGCACCAGCACACCTGATTCAACTAGTCAGCTAATCCTCAAACCTTTAAGTAGTGAACTCTGGTGGAACTGTTGGAGGTCTGGAGGAACGGTTTGGGAGACATTGGTTTAGAGCAGGTGTGTCAAGCTCATTTTGCCCCGAGGTCCAGAGGGCCACATTGAAAATGGGTTATGTTTCCTCGCCCTCTGGTTTAGAGGATGAGGCGTGGGGTTTGGGGAACCAAACTCACATGTTTTACATGGTATCTGACACTGATGTCTGTATATGTAATGTTGTATTTAGACGGCATATTTGTCTTGAAATGGTGAAGAACAGAGTTTGTGCTCCAGACTCTGTGGGAATAGCAGCCAGCATAACAAACCCAATATGACTTACCTGGCCAGCAGTCCCAGTAAACACAAACACTCCTTATACCCATTATATACACACCACTTAGAGGGCAGAATCCATGAAGTACCGTGCAGAGCTATTTGACTTCAAGCACAGAACATGGTCAGATAAAGACAGATCTTGACATCGCAGCTCCTCGTCTCTCTCTCACACACACACACACACACACACACACACACACACACACACACACACACACACACACACACACACACACACACACACACACACACACACACACACACACACACACACACACACACACACACACACACTTCACTTGAGAATGTCTATGGGTAGTATAACAAGAAGGTTCTATTTGGGTTGAACAAGCACTTTGTCATGGTTCCATGAAGACCGCTTCGTACTGTAGCTTGCTGATATACAGGATACTTAGAGAAGTATCAGTAACAAGTTAATGCCTTGTGGGACTAAGTAATGTCCCTCGTTCCCTGTTAAGTTATCATGGCCTGGCACTGTATAAGTGTACTTGTAAGGATTTGCATAAAGAGGGTCTACTTCCTTAATGGATGAAGTGGATAGGTGAATTTCCGCTTGGCTAGACACACAACAGTGTGCATTCCTCTCTGGCCTAGAACTGCTACGGGTCCCAAATAGCACTCTATTCCCTATGATATAGTGCAGTGCTTTTGACTAGAGCACATAGGGTTCTGGTCAAAAAGAGTGCACTATACAGGGGATAGGGTACCATTTGGGATGCAAGCCTAGTCTAGCACTGTGTTCTAGTGCACTACAGCATATGATGTGGGGAATCTGTCTTTCTGAAACAAGTGTCGTACCTTCTGTGTCTCTCTCTCTCCTTCCTCCTGTCGTACCTTCTGTGTCTCTCTCTCTCCTTTCTCCTGTCGTACCTTCTGTGTCTCTTTCTCTCCTTCCTCCTGTCGTACCTTCTGTGTCTCTCTCTCTCCTTCCTCCTGTCGTACCTTCTGTGTGTCTCTCTCTACTTCCTCCTGCCGTACTTTCTGTGTCTCTCTCTCCTTCCTCCTGTCGTACCTTCTGTGTCTCTCTCTCCTTCCTCCTGTCGTACCTTCTGTGTCTCTCTCTCCTTCCTCCTGTCGTACCTCCTGTGTCTCTCTCGCCTTCCTCCTGTCGTACCTCCTGTGTCTCTCTCTCCTTTCTCCTGTCGTACCTCCTGTGTCTCTCTCTCCTTCCTCCTGTCGTACCTCCTGTGTCTCTCTCTCCTTCCTCCTGTCATACCTCCTGTGTCTCTCTCTCCTTCCTCCTGTCGTACCTCCTGTGTCTCTCTCTCCTTTCTCCTGTCGTACCTCCTGTGTCTCTCTCTCCTTCCTCCTGTCGTACCTTCTGTCTCTCTGTCTCTCCTTCCTCCTGTCGTACCTTCTGTGTCTCTCTATCTCCTCCCTCCTGTCGTACCTTCTGTGTCTCTCTCTCCTTCCTCCTGTTGTACCTTCTGTGTCTCTCTCTCCTTCCTCCTGTTGTACCTTCTGTGTCTCTCTATCTCCTCCCTCCTGTCGTACCTTCTGTGTCTCTCTCTCCTTCCTCCTGTCGTACCTTCTGTCTCTCTGTCTCTCCTTCCTCCTGTTGTACCTTCTGTCTCTCTGTCTCTCCTTCCTCCTGTCGTACCTTCTGCATCTCTCTCTGTCTTTCGCCTTCTCTATTCTCTCTGTCTCTCCTTCCTCCTGTCGTACCTCCATTTCTCTTTCTATTCTCTCTCTCCTTCCTCCCATCGTACCTCCACTTCTCTTTCTATTCTCTCTCAAATCTCTCTCTCCTTCCTCCTGTCACACCTCCTCTCCCTCTCTCTCTCTCTCCCTCCTTCCTCACATCTCCAGTTCTCTGTCTCTCTACTTCTCTCTCTCTTCCTCTCCCCTTCCTCCAGTCATACAGCCTCAGACAGACATTTTAATAAAGCACCTATCCAGGGAAGAGGATATGGCAACATTGATCATCAGTCTGTGGTTCCTAAAACAATAACTTCTAGCCTAAAACTAGAACCCAGAGCTTCTGACATTCAACATGGAGAGGATAAATATTTTCCATGTTTAAGATCTTTTTTAGGAACTTCCTATTTCTGACATGTGGTTTTAGATCAGCCTTTGCTACAGCAGCTGTCATGTGGATTCACAAAGAGGAAATACAGTACGATTGTTCAAGAACAAGGATTATTGAGAAATATTGCAGAAGATCAGAAGTTCTCAGACTGTTTTACACTGTAATAGTTTGGAAATATTCATGTAGTCTTCACTGTGGCCCACGTTGAAACAACAAATACTTCAAGCAGTGATCCAGTCTTGAGACATTTTATTGTATCGTGTCATATTGTACATCGTGTCCCCTGATCTGTCATTGACATGGCTGATTAACTTTCTGGAACCACAATGGCTGCCCTGGCACAGTCCAGGTGGGTGACACACCTGGTGGATGAGGTGACTTTCCCTCCCCATGCAATCTGAAGTGCTTATAGCACATGGAAAAGTGCTATATAAATCCAATCCTTATTATACAAGATATTACTATAATATCATCATATTGTAATAATATACATGTTTCCCTCGTACTTTGATCAGGCACATGCACAGATAGGGCCTTACCTGTGTAGAGAACATGCCCTTTGCCCTTCCAGTCTCCTAAGTGTCATTTTGGGTGGTGGTATAATTTCCCCCCTATTCCCAGTCTGCCCTGTACTGAGATTACAAGCCCGGTTGAGAGATACGGTCACCGGTCGAGTGTCTGTCTATCTACCTAGTTTAAATACAACAGTACTTCAACAGCAGCATGACATTTGATTTAGCTTACATCATCATCAATATTGCGTCTGGTTGGCTGATAGGCAGCAGAGAGAGGCAGAAAGATATCAAACAATCAGGAAAATAAATGGAGCGAGCTAACTAGCAGATTTACATCAATCACCAACATCAATGAGCAGCTGATAGCCCATCCTATTTTCCCCATGTCAATCATGTCTTTAGGAGATACTGTAACTAGCTTGCTTACAATTTGTGATGATGAGTTTGTCTTGTTGCAGAAAAAAATGCCCCCTGAAAGGTCTGTGCACGGCCCTGACTTTGAGCATCTGGAAAAGTGCTTTATAATATCCATCCAAACAATCAGTCAGTATCTCACCTGACAGACCCCACTGATGCACATATCCAGGGCGTCGGCCCGGCAACGTGTTCCGTCTAGAACCTTAGGCGCCAGCTCCACCGTTAGGCTCCTCCCCCGCGCCTGGCACCGCAGGGCGCACGCAGCCGAGGGTTCATAGGGCACGGGAATCCACTCGTAGACCATGCCCTGGTACCTGATGTCATTATGGGCGGAGCACTGCTGGGCTCGGAAGTCTCCCGACTCGACGGGACAGTCCTGGGGAAGAAGGGAGGAGAGGAAAGAAAAGGAAGATAGAGAAGGATAAGATGGCTCGGCAGAGGGAACAAAGAGAAGAGATAACAGCTTACAGTGGGGCAAAAAAGTATTTAGTCAGCCACCAATTGTGCAAGTTCTCCCACTTAAAAAGATGAGAGAGGCCTGTAATTTTCATCATAGGTACACTTCAACTATGACAGACAAAATGAGAAAAAAAATCCAGAAAATCACATTGTAGGATTTTTAATTAATTTATTTGCAAATTATGGTGGAAAATAAGTATTTGGTCACCTACAAACAAGCAAGATTTCTGGCTCTCACAGACCTGTAACTTCTTCTTTAAGAGACTCCTCTGTCCTCCACTCGTTACCTGTATTAATGGCACCTGTTTGAACTTTTTATCAGTATAAAAGACACCTGTCCACAACCTCAAACAGTCACACTCCAAACTCCACTATGGCCAAGACCAAAGAACTGTCAAAGGACACCAGAATCAAAATTGTAGACCTGCACCAGGCTGGGAAGACTGAATCTGCAATAGGTAAGCAGCTTGGTTTGAAGAAATCAACTGTGGGAGCAATTATTAGGAAATGGAAGACATACAAGACCACTGATAATCTCCCTCGATCTGGGGCTTCACTCAAGATCTCACCCGTGGGGTCAAAATGATCACAAGAACGGTGAGCAAAAATCCCAGAACCACACGGGGGGGACCTAGTGAATGGCCTGCAGAGAGCTGGGACCAAAGTAACAAAACCTACCATCAGTAACACACTACGCCGCCAGGGACTCAAATCCTGCAGTGCCAGACGTGTCCCCCTGCTTAAGCCAGTACATGTCCAGGCCCGTCTGAAGTTTGCTAGAGAGCATTTGGATGATCCAGAAGAAGATTGGGAGAATGTCATATGGTCAGATGAAACCAAAATATAACTTTTTGGTCAAAACTCAACTTGTCGTGTTTGGAGGACAAAGAATGCTGAGTTGCATCCAAAGAACACCTACTGTGAAGCATGGGGGTGGAAACATCATGCTTTGGGGCTGTTTTTCTGCAAAGGGACCAGGACGACTGATCCGTGTAAAGGAAAGAATTAATGGGGCCATGTATCGTGAGATTTTGAGTGAAAACCTCCTTCCATCAGCAAGGGCATTGAAAATGAAACGTGCCTGGGTCTTTCAGCATGACAATGATCCCAAACACACCACCCTGGCAACGAAAGAGGGGCTTCTTAAGAAGCATTTCAAGGTCCTGGAGTGGCCTAGCCAGTCTCCAGATCTCAACCCCATAGAAAATCTTTGGAGGGAGTTGAAAGTCTGTGTTGCCCAGCAACAGCCCCAAAACATCACTGCTCTAGAGGAAATCTGCATGGAGGAATGGGCCAAAATACCAGCAACAGTGTGTGAAAACCTTGTGAAGACTTACAGAAAACATTTGACCTCTGTCATTGCCAACAAAGGGTATATAACAAAGTATTGAGATAAACTTTTGTTATTGACCAAATACTTATTTTCCACCATAATTTGCAAATAAATTCATTAAAAATCCTACAATCTGATTTTCTGGATTTTTTTTTTCATTTTGTCTGTCATAGTTGAAGTGTACCGATGATGAAAATCACAGGCCTCTCTCATCTTTTTAAGTGGGAGAACTTGCACAATTGGTGGTTGACTAAATACTTTTTTGCCCCACTGTACATGTGGAAGACCCAACTCTTTGCCAACAGCGAGCCTTTACTACACAGACACGCACACACACGCACAGACACACACACGCACAGACACACACAGACACAGACACACACACACACAGACACACACAGACACGCACAGACACAGACACACACACACACACACAGACACACACAGACACACACACACACGCACAGACACACACACGCACAGACACACACAGACACAGACACACACACACACAGACACACACAGACACGCACAGACACAGACACACACACACACACACAGACACACACAGACACGCACAGACACACACAGACACGCACACACACGCACAGACATACACACGCGCACACACACACAGACACGCACACACACGCACAGACACACACAGACACACACAGACGCACGCACGCAGGCAGGCAGGCAGGCAGGCAGGCAGGCAGGCAGGCAAGCAGACAGAAAGACAGACGCACGCACACGCACACAGACACACACATACACACACACACAGACACACCCTCCCTCTCTTTCTCATTGAACTACATGTATGGGACTTCATAAAGTCAAGTGTTTCTCTCTCTCTCTTGCTTTGTTGATATCCATCTCTTTCACACCGGGAGCGGTGGTCTAAATATTATGCTGGGAACTCATCCCACTGGTCATGATTGAAATCATAGCTAGTCTGCAATACATTCCAGACACAAACCACCTCAATAGAGTAATAGAAACAGTACAGACTAGTCTATCTTTGATTCAAATACTGTGAGAACGACTGTGGTTCCGCTGCTGAGAATAGAAGGCATGTTGATATGAGGTTGTTTTCTTCTGTTCATTGATGGAACATATGATTTTACCATGAGGTCACCCACAGTGCTGAACATGACTGTCAAATACAGTGGCGACTGACAATATTGAGCCAGTGCTTCTCACTGTTACCAGCAAAGTTATAAGCTGGAATAGAAAAGTTATAACAATATATTACCAGTTATAAACTGGAATAGGACTAATAACAAGTTATATGTGTTACATTGATAAGCTTTGGAAATGACTCTGTTGAGGCTTCATAGCGTAGACTAGACTTACCATGTTACTGCACGTTCTGTAGCGGATATTCTTGCCTTCACAGTTCCTACAAAGCAAAATAACAAACCAACATTGTTAGTACAAATTGAAACCAACGGTTTACAAGGAAATGGTTTGGGCTTGAGTGTAATGGTTAATAAAAGTTTTATTTGTGACGGGAAAGCTATATAACACACACCATATCAAACACGTATCATAGAATAGCTTAATATCCCTCAGGGAAATGTGTTTTGTAACAAAGAAAAGCACCATTACACAGAAACGTCTACAACAACAGTGGTGTTTTGTTAGTTTCCTGGGAAGGCTCAGGAGTTACACCTTTGTGAGTCTGGAGGATCGTGGCTGGAGTCAAATCGGGACTGACAGACATTTCATCCTGAATTATAGCTGCCTGTCTCACACACACACACACACACACACACACACACACACACACACACACACACACACACACACACACACACACACACACACCAAACCACGCTTCATCTGCCAACCATCAGATCTCATCGAGCCAACGACCGTCTCAGGACCCCCTCTGGGCTTAAACAAGCAAATCAACCTCTCTCACACAACAAACACACACACACACACACACACTCTGACACCCTCCCACACACACACACTAATCGGTTCACCTCACTCTGTCAAAACCAACTCCTGCCTCGTCTGAAATCCACCACAGCGTAACACTCCATTCCCTCCCCCTTCCTACACCGTATGGACACGCTACAAAATCTGTTCCACCTTGTTAGAAACGATAACTGCAGCCCATCACCCAGTGTGTGTTAACTTCCACTTCGCCACATTTCTCATTCTCACCCCCGGGGGTAGAATAACATTGGTCTAAACTGGTAGCAGCTCATTTGTTCGGGGCAATGCCCCAAATGGCACCCTATTCCCTACACAGTGCACTACTTTTGACCAGAGCCTTATGGGCCCTGGTCAAAAGTAGTACACTACATTGGGAATAGGGTGCCATTTGGGACGCAAAGCGGATGTTAAAAAGCTTCAGTCTAATCGTCCATTAGGGTGAACGGGGAGTTGGAGACCACACTATGGCCATTCAGCCTGCTCCAAGGAAAAGCAGGCACCGAGGCAGAGTAGGAATGTCTCTGTCTTAACGAACCAATTAATGGCTTTCCCTCATCGAGATGAATCACTCATCCACACTGGGTTATACGTATAGGCTGGAGACAGGCACATACACATGCATACAGACATACACGGACACACACACGGACATGCACGCAGAGCCACAAGCACACGCACACACACACGGCTGTGTGTAGACCATGCTTTCAGGGTCTAGGAATGTCTATGAGGTGGCTATTTGTCTTCTAGCGGACAAACAGAGAGCAAAAGTCCACAGACATGAGGAAGGATAGGCAGCACTGTGTCTAATGGTGTAGGGTGAAGTTGCCCCTTGACACTGATCTTGGGTCAGTGTTGCATTTTCTCCACTAATAGTTAAGGTTAGGGGAAACTGATCCTAGATCTGTACCTAGGGGCAAACTTCACCCCTGAGCATGTCTAACAGAGTAAACCAAAATCTAGCATTATCAGGTGTGTAAGTGCTGGGCAGGAACAAAAGCCTGCATACCCTGCAGCTCTCCAGGACCGGGATTGAAAAGAATAGTGCTGCTCTAATTCAAGTCTAGACAGATATTCCTAGACAGATATTTCCTCCCAGTCACTGGATGTTTCTATAAGGACAGATGAAGTTAGCAGGAGTCTGGGGGGGAGGGGCCTTAGAGAAGACAAGGCGCTGGGCACACAGCGTCTGACGTCCAAGAGCAACATGGGGCCAGACACTACCCCAGTTTGTCTGTGTATCTCTCTCTGTGTGTGTTTGTGTGTGTGTGTGTGTGTGTGTGTGTGTGTGTGTGTGTGTGTGTGTGTGTGTGTGTGTGTGTGTGTGTGTACGTGCGTGAGTGTATCTCTCTGTGTGTGTGTGTTTTATGTCTGGAGTAAGCTGGAGTGGGGCAGGGAGAAAGAGATGACAGTAGACTTAAGGTGTTCTCTGCAGTCTTTCTATGTTCCCCTTCATCTACACAGGCAGCTCTTCTGCTGGCTTAACCCTAACACCTGACACACACACACACACACAATCCCAGTGCGCTCGAGCAGGTGTGTTGGCTGATGCAGGGAATTAGAGATATTGCTCAAATAACTGTAAATCTCCCTGTGGGGGAAGCAGGCAAATCAAGCCCACAATCACTTCCAGACTTCTACACTCATTTAATCAATGAAGGGAAGTCAGGACAGAGGTCTGAGGTTGTGTTTCAAATGGTACACTATTACCTATAAAGTGCACTACGTTTGGGGAAAAGAATCTGATTGGTGAACTGGAATAATTGTTATCTCATCCAACAACCCCTATATTTTTTATTTTATTTCACCTTTATTTAACCAGGTAGGCTAGTTGAGAACAAGTTCTCATTTATGGCCACTTATCATTCAGTTAAGTTGCGTCCCAAATGGCACCCTATTCCCTACTGTATATAGTGAATACAGTGCCTTCAGGAGGTATTCATACCCCTTGACTTATTTGGATTAAATTGATTTATTTTCTCACCCATCTACACACAATATCCCTTAGGGACAAAGTGAAAAGATTTTAGAAATGTTTGCAAATGTATTGAAAATGAAATACAGACATATCTAAACTACATATGTAATCACACCCCTGAGAAAATACTTTTTTACCTGTTATTCTTTTAAAAATGGTTTGTCAAATTGGTTATGTATCACTGCTAAACAACCATTGTCATGTCTTGCCATAGATTTTCAAGTAGATTTAAGTCAAAACTGTAACTAGGTCACTCGGGAACATTTTCTGTCTTCTTGGTAAGAAACTCCAGTGTAGATTTGGATCTGCTGAAAGGTGAATTCATCTCCCAGTGTCTGGTGGAAAGCAGATTGAACTAGGTTTCCCTCTAGGATTTTGCCTGTGCTTAGCTCCATTCCATTTATTTTTTATCCTGAAAAACTTTCCCATGAACAATTACTGTCACGTGTGCTCCCTCTCTGGCCTCTAGGTCACCAGTCTGCTCGTCATGGCCCACACCTGTCACCATCGTAACGCATAATTACGCATTATGACACTCACCTGGACTCCATCACCTACTTGATTAACTGCCCTATATTTGTAACTCCTTTTGGCTCCTTCCCCAGTCGTCATTGTTTCTGTTCCTGTTTCATGTCAGTGCACAGTTTGTGTTACGTGTTTGTTTCATTTATTTATTAAATGTTTTCACTCCCTGAACTTGCTTCCCGACTCGCAGATTACAGCGTTACAATTACAAGCATACCCATAACATGATGCAGCCAATATGGAGAGTGCTACTCAGTAATGTGTTGTATTGGATTTGCCCGAAATATAACACTTTGTGCTTTGCCACATTTTTTGCAGTATTCCTTTAGTGTTTGCCTTTTTGCATACAGGATGCATATTTTGGAATATTTTTATTCTGTACAAGCGTAGAGTAACTACAATGTTGTTGATCCATCTTCAGTGTTCCCATTTAGCTAGTTTGCTGATGCTAGATAATTTGTCCTGGGAGATAAACATTGGGTTGTTATTTTAACTGAAATGTACAATGTCCTTTTTTTGCTGGATCTTTGTAGAATTTGGACCAATTTTGAGTCACACAATTGTGTGTTTTCTACTCCAACAATTAATTATTGGATAAAAGGGGAATCCTAGTTAGTTTCTAGTAATCTCTCTTTATGGCAGTTGGCAACCAACTTTAAGGTGCATTACTGTAACCAACTGCACTGGAGTGTGGAACTCATTCATTTTTCAATCACCGATGTAGGGATATGCTCCTAAAAACCAATGAGGAGATGGGAGAGGCAGGACTTGCAGCACGTCATGCATATAAAATAGAATCAAGTTCTATTTCAGCACCTAGCTACGCAGACGCTTGTTGACGCGCGCAAACAGTTTGGATGAATGACTGAACAACATGTATGTGCACATTTATTTTGCAACGCTAGCGCAAGCAGTGCGGTCAGCATTTTAGATTGTTGATAACATGTAAACTATATTTGGTATCCAATATTTATTGAAAACATAAATACAATTGCACAATAATCACTTGTCTCTCAAATTCATCATTACAGTTATTGGTCAGCTAGCTAGTAAATGTTTTGCCATATTAGCATAAACATGACATTAGTCAAAACAAGACATGGTATCAAGAACAAACGTAAGGAAGTCCAGAGTGTACAAATTAATAACTAAAATATGTATCTCATTATCACCACATAAATGTTTTTTTGTCTACACACACAATAAGCACCTCATCAAGAAGCCCTGTTGCTGTGTTGACTGCAATGTGCTCGTGGGGAATTTAAGCCCTGAACAATGCCTGACAGGCATCCCTGTCTCCCAGGCTGCGTGGCACACCCAAGACCACGGCCAATCTCATGCAAGAAACAACGCAGCTAACTTGGTTAGTATTATGAGCTAGCTAGTTAGGTAGGTAGTCTTGTTAGCTATCTAGCTAGCTTGTTATCTATGCTGGTTGTTAGCTTGCATAGCTTATACTGTACGTGTATAATTATAAGGGACACTTCATGTTTCGTGGATAAAATGTATATTTTTCAGTGGGTGAGCTCCATTCCTGACAGGCTGTAAAACCTGAAGTGTACCTTACAATTATAAACATATAAATTATGCACGCTAACAACCAGCATAGATAACTAGCTAGCTAGCTCACTCACAAGACTAGCCAAGTAAGCTGTGTTGTTGCTTGCATGCGATTGGCTGTGGGGTGCGGCAAGCTGCCTGTCAGGCATCGTTCAGGGCTTATATGACCCACAAAGGGCTAAGATGGCCCCACGACCTCTTAGCTCAACACACAGACTTCTGCCCCATTGAAGCGTTTGTATCGTTTTCGTAACGTTGTCAGGTAACCCATCTATAGTGCACTACTTTTGACCAGGGCCCAAAGTCTGGTAAAAAGGAATGCACTGCGTGGCGAAACGGGTGTCACTTGGGACATAGCAGAACTATGTCAAAAAGTAAGATAAACAACAGTCATATGTATTGTAGTAACACCACTTCCTATTGCATAAACACAAGATGCCCTTGTCAATGTCTTTGAAAGGCCAAAGAGAGGGACATTAAAAAGGAAAGATATACATCTGTGTCCCATCAGTAACCCTACACCCCTCTGAGCACCACTCTTAACACACAGGAAACATTCAATTGAGCAACGATGATCCCAATTTCACAAAGCAGGGTAATAAAATCTGCCCTGAATCCGTCCAAAGGTCAACACTGTGTGTGTGTGTGTGTGTGTGTGTGTAATTGTCTTCTCCCTGTTTCTATTATAAATGGATACAGGATTCATTCCATAATCACTGTTGCTAATTAACCCTGTTTAGTAGCTCTATCGTTTGATTTGTATTTTTATATTTGTGCTGTTGTAAACCATTTTACTTTTCACATTTGAGTCATTTAGCAGACGCTCTTAACCAGAACAACTTACAGTAGTGAGTGCATACATTTCCATACCTTTTCGTACTGATCACCCGTGGGAATTGAACCCACAACCTTGGCATTGTCATGCTCTACCAACTGAGCCACATGGGTATGATTTTGGCAGAGAGTAATTTCCCAACACTAAGGTGATGCACAGGTTGAGTAGTGTTCAGAACAATGGAGAATAATACCAATGTTGTGCTAGGAGGGATGTGTGTGTCTACATGTGTCTGTCTGTTTGTCTGTCTGTTCCTCTGTTTGTCTGTATGCGTCTGCGTGTAGTTCCAGGAGTAAACTCACTACCATTAGGATGCAATGTGTCGTAGATTGGATATAATGTGAATGACTGGCAGCTCTTCTCCCATAAAGTTGACCCTTGTTGCTCTCTAAAGAGAATGTAAACTGTAACATCTAATGAATTACAGGGTTTAACCTCCCATCCTCCCCAGGATCTAATCTCCCATTCTCCCCAGGATCTAATCTCCCATCCTCCCCAGGATCTAACCTCCCATCCTCCCCAGGATCTAACCTCCCATCCTCCCCAGGATCTAACCTCCCATCCTCCCCAGGATAGAACCTCCCATCCTCCCCAGGATCTAATCTCCCATCCTCCCCAGGATCTAATCTCCCATCCTCCCCAGGATCTAATCTCCCATCCTCCCCAGGATCTAATCTCCCATCCTCCCCAGGATCTAACCTCCCATCCTCCCCAGGATCTAACCTCCCATCCTCCCCAGGATCTAACCGCCCATCCTCCCCAGGATAGAACCTCCCATCCTCCCCAGGATGTAACCTCCCATCCTCCCCAGGATCTAACCTCGCATCCTCCTCAGAATGTAACTTCCCATCCTCCCCAGGATAGAACCTCCCATCCTCCCCAGGATTTAACCTCCCATCCTCCCCAGGATCTAATCTCCCATCCTCCCCAGGATTTAACTTCCCATCCTCCCCAGGATCTAATCTCCCATCCTCCCCAGGATCTAACCTCCCATCCTCCCCAGGATCTAACCTCCCATCCTCCCCAGGATGCAAACTCCCATCCTCCCCAGGATGTAACCTCCCATCCTCCCCAGGAATGTGTGTGTGATACTGACCCTCCGTTGAGACACCTGCGTAAAGAGTAAGAGGCCCCGCCTCCACAGGTGCGTGAGCAGTCGCTCCAGGTGCCCCATGCATCCCAGCCACTGTCCCCGTCCTCATCTGATCCAGTCATACGAGACGCCTGAGAGAGAGAGGGGAAAGAGGTTAGAGTATACCTTACACATGCATGGCACGCATGCATGTACGCACACACACACACAAATAAGCACACACACAATAACACAAAAAACGTGCTACTATGTGTTATTGTAGTGAATTGGGGGGGTAGCCTTGGCTGTACTTGGGAGTTTGAAGAAAAATAATCAGATTTTTCTTACAGTCCCTGGAAATGTGTCTTTTGCTTTTTGACCAAACACCACAAGACCCACACAACTCTGAGGGGCTAGAAACACAGGTGCTGCTTGTCATTCCAACACGTGTTGTTATGACAAGAGAATCAAGCTGCTTTTCTAAATCACAAGGGCCTAATCCCAAACTGCTTGTCTAGATCACTAGGGCCTAAACCCAAATCGACCCTATGCCCTATGCACTTGTGGAGATCAGAGAGGATTTGACAGATGTAAGCAATTTGGAAATAGCTCCAATGTGCCCTCTGATAGGCGAAGGGGAAGTTTCCATACATTGCTTTTACCAATCAAATCTTCTCAGATCTCCACAAGTGCATATCGCGTAGGGGGCTTTGGATTGCAGCATATTCTATGGAAATACCTTTTTGCAAAACACTCCTCATCAGTGAGCATGATCATGGATTTCAAAAGGTTCTCCTGGCTGTGTGTTATGAGCGTATTAAAGCCCAGGTGAGTGAGAGGGTTCTCCTGGCTGTGTGTTATGAGCGTATTAAAGCCCAGGTGAATGAGAGGGTTCTCCTGGCTGTGTGTTATGAGCGTATTAAAGCCCAAGTGAGTGAGAGGGTTCTCCTGGCTGTGTGTTATGAGCGTATTAAAGCCCAGGTGAATGAGAGGGTTCTCCTGGCTGTGTGTTATGAGCGTATTAAAGCCCAGGTGAATGAGAGGGTTCTCCTGGCTGTGTGTTATGAGCGTATTAAAGCCCAGGTGAATGAGAGGGTTCTCCTGGCTGTATCTCACCAAAAATAGGAAAGTTGGTTTCCTGTGGCTCAGTGATGTCAAAGCAGACCCTCTAGTGTCATAGAGAGACGTAATATGACAGTGTGTGTGTGTGTGTGTGTGTGTGTGTGTGTGTGTGTGTGTGTGTGTGTGTGTGTGTGTGTGTGTGTGTGTGTGTGTGTGTGCGTGCGTGCGTGCGTGCGTGCGTGCGTGCGTGCGTGCGTGCGTGTGTCAGAGAATCTGATGGTGTTTTTCAGGGAGACCAGGCCCAGTAGACAACTCAAACCTTCTTGGGACTATCTCACACTGTGCCCTTCATGTTTAGTATCACCAGACTCACAACTGGAAATATGTATTTACTTTGAACTATTCAATACTGTGTCTGCATCCCAAACAGCACCGTTTTCCTTATATAGTGCACTACTTTTAACCATAGGGCTCTGGTCAAAAGTAGTGCACTATGTAGGGAATAGGATGCCATTTGGGAAACAGAATGTTATTTCTGGATGAGAGTGGACATAGACCTTCTACAGAGCATTTCTCTGGGCGGAGTTTAAATTGCTAACACAGGAAAATGTCTAATTCTTTTGACATTGTTATTTATGCCAGGTTACTGATGGTAGAATGTCTTACAGTACATTCCTCTGACGGTCTTATTTCAATCTCTCTTCCAGACCCCAAATCACCCTGACCTTGGATGAAATCAGAACGGTCGCCATTCTAGAATGTTTCTCTCTCATATGCAGTACACACATAGGCACATACTGTACACACATAGGCACATACTGTACACACATAGGCACATACTGTACACACATAGGCACATACTGTACACACATAGGCACACACTGTACACACATAGGCACATACTGTACACACAACCAGATGGAGACATGTGCACAGACAGACAGACAGACAGACAGACAGGCACGCACACACACTTTATTTATTTAACTAGGCAAGTCAGTTAAGAAATTCTTATTTACAATGATGACCTAGGAACAGTGGGTTAACTGCCTTGTTCAGTGACAGAACGACAGATTTTTACCTGTGTGTGTGTGTGTGTGTGTGTCTGTCTGTCTGTCTGTCTGTCTGTCTGTCTGTCTGTCTGTCTGTCTGTCTGTCTGTCTGTCTGTCTGTCTGTCTGTCTGTCTGTCTGACTGTCTGACTGTCTGTCTGTCTGTCTGTCTGTCTGTCTGTCTGTCTGTCTGTCTGGATCTGATTCTGAAACCCCTTGCTATTGTTTGACTTCCAACCCCCAGACTAGACCAAAGCAGGCTAATGAGATACATTTTCAGTCAACTTACTAATGGAATGAGAGACCACCTTTTGTTATTAAGCTGGCTGGAAGCTGACATCCAACAGTAATAACATTGCGATGAGGAGAATCTGTCCGGGACGTTTTGGCTGAGACGACTGGCTCGCTCTATTGTGTCAGTTCTGAATAGCTCTGTATCAGCATTCTGTAGCCATTTCCACTGACAGAGACAGAGACAGAGAATGAGAGAGAGAGAGAGAGAGAGAGAGAGAGAGAGAGAGAGAGAGAGAGAGAGAGAGCTGGGGAGAGGGAAAGAAAGATGGAGAGAGAGAGAGAGAGAGAGAGAGAGAGAGAGACAGAGACAGAGACAGAGAATGAGAGAGAGAGAGAGAGAGAGAGAGAGAGAGAGAGAGAGAGAGAGAGAGAGCTGGGGAGAGGGAAAGAAAGATGGAGAGAGAGAGAGAGAGAGAGACAGAGACAGAGAATGAGAGAGAGAGAGAGAGAGAGAGAGAGAGAGACAGAGACAGAGAATGAGAGAGAGAGAGAGAGAGAGAGAGAGAGAGAGAGAGACAGAGCCAGAGACAGAGAATGAGAGAGAGAGAGAGAGAGAGAGAGAGAGAGATCCCTCTGCAGCCCAGCCTGCTATATTCCATTCTCTGCTCTGTTCATTCATTCATCCTACCATGCATGATGCAACAACTGTCAGCCAAATAGAACAGAGCTATAGGATATCATATTATTATAAAATCATTTTTGGTACATTAATGGCTGCATCCCAAATTACATACTACTACCTACATAGTGTACTAATTATAACCATGGCCAATAGGGCAAGAGTCAAGAGTAGTGCACTATGTAGGAAATAGGGTGCCATTTGGGATGTAGATCTAAGAGAGTTTTTCAGAGAGTTTCAGAGAGATAAAACAGTTTTGCATATTTTGTTTACATAAGTTGTAACTGCTATGGAGTTGCTATGGAGTTGATATGGAGTTGCTATGGTGTTGCTATGGAGTTGCTATGGAGTTGCACAGATTATAGCTGGCAGCATTCATCTGTCTATGTGTAAAACACAAGTTGATCTGTATTCAATGGGACATGGTCAAGGTGATTACAGAATTCCTCATCTAGCTGCTTCTAGTGTGCGTGTCAGCTGTTGTGTGTGTGCACATGTGAGCTGTAGCTGCTGTCAGTGTGTATGTGTGCAGATATGTGTGTGTGTCCTGCAGCCTGCAGTGTGGAGGCTCCTACTGTCTGGCTAGACTCAGCACAGTGGAGGGCTGGATGGCTGAGGTGCTGAGGGTTTAGGGTGGATACAGCCATCTGTCTTTCCTACTTAACTTCATCCTCTCTACCCCTCCATTGGTCCTCGCTCCCTCATTCCTGTCTAGTCCAACCTCCTCTGGGCACTCTCTTTCTCTCTTTCTGTTTCTCTGTCTCTCATAAACAGGGCATCCTGTCTCTGAGTCTCATCCAAGACCTCTACATGGCAGCTCTCCATCCTGTCTCTATCCCCACCCTTCCTCTCTTCATCCTTCCATCTCTCTCTGTGTGACTCTCTCTCTCCCTATATGTCTCTCTCTCTCTGTGCCTCTCTCTATCTCCCTCTCTGTCTCTCTGTCTCTTTGTCTCTCTCTCGTGTGTGTAACACACGCTGTGGCACACGTACACCCACAACCTGTCTAGTAGGTCCTACAAGGGTTGAATTGCACTGTCTGGAGGACAGTTTAAGAGCAACTAGGTGTGAGTCAGAAAACCCATAGCCGGTATCTGGAAGCCCCATTAGAGAGAGCTCTATGAGGCTCCCTGAAAACAAGACTGGGAAGAAAATGCTACTCTTTTAGCCCTACCGTACCATATCTGTACTTAGCCAGTCACAAAGGACCTGTACCATTACTGTACTTAGCCAGTCACAAAGGGCCTGTACCATTTCTGTACTTAGCCAGTCACAAAGGGCCTGTACCATTTCTGTACTTAGCCAGTCACAAAGGGCCTGTACCATTTCTGTACTTAGCCAGTCAGAAAGGGCTCTGTACCATTTCTGTACTTAGCCAGTCACAAAGGGCCTGTACCATTTCTGTACTTAGCCAGTCACAAAGGGCCTGTACCATTTCTGTACTTAGCCAGTCAGAAAGGGCTCTGTACCATTTCTGTACTTAGCCAGTCACAAAGGGCCTGTACCATTTATGTACTTAGCCAGTCAGAAAGGGCTCTGTACCATTTCTGTACTTAGCCAGTCACAAAGGGCCTGTACCATTTCTGTACTTAGCCAGTCACAAAGGGCCTGTACCATTTCTGTACTTAGCCAGTCACAAAGGGCCCTGTACCATTTCTGTACTTAGCCAGTCACAAAGGGCCTGTACCATTTCGGTACTTAGCCAGTCACAAAGGGCCTGTACCATTTCTGTACTTAGCCAGTCACAAAGGGCCTGTACCATTTCTGTACTTAGCCAGTCACAAAGGGCCTGTACCATTTCTGTACTTAGCCAGTCACAAAGGGCCTGTACCATTTCTGTACTTAGCCAGTCACAAAGGGCATGTACCATATCTGTACTTAGCCAGTCACAAAGGGCCTGTACCATTTCTGTACTTAGCCAGTCAAAAAGGGCCTGTACCATTTCTGTACTTAGCCAGTCAGAAAGGGCTCTGTACCATTTCTGTACTTAGCCAGTCACAAAGGGCCTGTACCATTTCTGTACTTAGCCAGTCACAAAGGGCCTGTACCATTTCTGTACTTAGCCAGTCAGAAAGGGCTCTGTACCATTTCTGTACTTAGCCAGTCACAAAGGGCCTGTACCATTTATGTACTTAGCCAGTCAGAAAGGGCTCTGTACCATTTCTGTACTTAGCCCGTCACAAAGGGCCTGTACCATTTCTGTACTTAGCCAGTCACAAAGGGCCTGTACCATTTCTGTACTTAGCCAGTCACAAAGGGCCTGTACCATTTCTGTACTTAGCCAGTCACAAAGGGCCTGTACCATTTATGTACTTAGCCAGTCAGAAAGGGCTCTGTACCATTTCTGTACTTAGCCAGTCACAAAGGGCCTGTACCATTTCTGTACTTAGCCAGTCAGAAAGGGCCCTGTACCATTTATGTACTTAGCCAGTCAGAAAAGGCCCTGTACCATTTCTGTACTTAGCCAGTCACAAAGGGCCTGTACCATTTCTGTACTTAGCCAGTCACAAAGGGCTCTGTACCATTTATGTACTTAGCCAGTCAGAAAAGGCCCTGTACCATTTCTGTACTTAGCCAGTCACAAAGGGCTCTGTACCATTTATGTACTTAGCCAGTCAGAAAAGGCCCTGTACCATTTCTGTACTTAGCCAGTCACAAAGGGCCTGTACCATTTCTGTACTTAGCCATTCACAAAGGGCCTGTACCATTTCTGTACTTAGCCAGTCACAAAGGGCCTGTACCATTTCTGTACTTAGCCAGTCACAAAGGGCCCTGTACCATTTCTGTACTTAGCCAGTCAGAAAGGGCCCTGTACCATTTATGTACTTAGCCAGTCAGAAAAGGCCCTGTACCATTTCTGTACTTAGCCAGTCACAAAGGGCCTGTACCATTTCTGTACTTAGCCAGTCACAAAGGGCTCTGTACCATTTATGTACTTAGCCAGTCAGAAAAGGCCCTGTACCATTTCTGTACTTAGCCAGTCACAAAGGGCTCTGTACCATTTATGTACTTAGCCAGTCAGAAAAGGCCCTGTACCATTTCTGTACTTAGCCAGTCACAAAGGGCCTGTACCATTTCTGTACTTAGCCATTCACAAAGGGCCTGTACCATTTCTGTACTTAGCCAGTCACAAAGGGCCTGTACCATTTCTGTACTTAGCCAGTCACAAAGGGCTCTGTACCATTTCGGTACTTAGCCAGTCAGAAAGGGCCCTGTACCATTTCTGTACTTAGCCAGTCAGAAAGGGCTCTGTACCATTTCTGTACTTAGCCAGTCACAAAGGGCTCTGTACCATTTCGGTACTTAGCCAGTCAGAAAGGGCCCTGTACCATTTCTGTACTTAGCCAGTCAGAAAGGGCTCTGTACCATTTCTGTACTTAGCCAGTCACAAAGGGCCTGTACCATTTCTGTACTTAGCCAGTCACAAAGGGCCTGTACCATTTCTGTACTTAGCCAGTCACAAAGGGCTCTGTACCATTTCGGTACTTAGCCAGTCACAAAGGGCTCTGTACCATTTCTGTACTTAGCCAGTCAGAAAGGGCTCTGTACCATTTCTGTACTTAGCCATTCACAAAGGGCTCTGTACCATTTCTGTACTTAGCCAGTCACAAAGGGCTCTGTACCATTTCGGTACTTAGCCAGTCACAAAGGGCTCTGTACCATTTCGGTACTTAGCCAGTCAGAAAGGGCCCTGTACCATTTCTGTACTTAGCCAGTCAGATAAGGCCCTGTACCATTTATGTACTTAGCCATTTACAAATGGCTCTGTACCATTTCTGTACTTAGCCATTCACAAATGGCTCTGTACCATTTCTGTACTTAGCCAGTCACAAAGGACCTGTACCATTTCTGTACTTAGCCAGTCACAAAGGGCTCTGTACCATTTCTGTACTTAGCCAGTCAGAAAAGGCCCTGTACCATTTCAGTGCGTCACACATGGCTGTCTTCAAGTAGGAGGTCAGATAGGGGTGGTGGTGGTTCAGAATCACACTCATGTGATGAGTAACTTTGAGAACTGAAGACTTTTTCCTATTTTCCTATTTTCTCAAGGAACTAATGCCTAGGCTTTAGCTCAGCAGGGGAATGTGGTCTTATGGAGAGCCGGGTTCGAAACCTGGTCAGTCACAGTAAAATGTGTACTCTTTGACCAAAGAAGACATGGCTAGCTATGTTCCCTGACCTCCTACCTGTCGTCACATGGTTGTCACCACCAGTTAATTTGGCTTAGGCACCAATAACACAACCAAGACTTGACAATGACATCATTCAAAAACAAAAGACATCAAACTGATAGAAATGTAGATCTTACTAGTCCCCAAGAAAAACAGAACATATTAAAGAATGCTGACAGGAATAACGCTAGATTAAACCAGAAAAATATATGGGGCATCCAATGATAGCATTAGCTACTATAAATGTGTATATCAGAAACTGACTGTGTGATTGTATGCTGTCAACATTGTCTAGTCAAGATAGATGTCATAGGGGCAGTTTCCAGACACAGATTAATCCTAGTCAGGTAATCCTGGACTAAAAAAATCAATCTCAAAGGAGAAACACAATTGAAAATGTTTTTTAGTCCAGGGCCAGGCTTAATCTGTGTCTGAAACGGCCCCATAAAGTCCACATAATGACTGGAAGGATGTACCAGACGTGGGTGTCACACTCTGATCATAGTTTGCGTTGTTTGTTTCTATGTTTTGTATTGTGGGGTGTGGGTGATTGTTCCTGTTTCCAGTGTTCCTGTGTTGGTATTCACGTTACGGGACTGTTTCGTCTTCGTTCTTTTTGTCGGTTCATTGTTTTTGTTCGTTGTTTAAGTATCCCATTAAAAATGGATAATCATCACGCTGCATTTTGGTCCTCCTCTCTTTCTCCCGAAGACGATCGTTACAGAATCACCCACCACCAAAGGACCAAGCAGCGTGGTAACGGGCAGCAGCAGGAAAGGCAGCGATATCAGGACTCCTGGACATGGGAGTGAGATCCGGACTATGTCACGACTTGGGAAGAGATAGACAGGTCGACCCAGGGAGAGCGCCGGAGCCCGCCTGGGATTCTCTGGAGCAGTGTGAGGATGGATACCGGCATATGGAGTTGGCACGACGATCAAGGAAGCCCGAGAGGCAGCCCCAAAAATGTATTGGGGAAGGGCACACGGGGAGTGTGGCTAAGGCAGGTAGGAGACCTGCGCCAACTCCCCGTGCTTACCGTGGAGAGAGAGGGCGTCGTACTGGTCAGGCACCGTGTTATGCGGTGGAGCGCACGGTGTCCCCAGTACGCGTGCTTAGCTCGGTGCGCTACATCCCAGCTCCTCATATCGGCCGGGCTAGAGTGGGCATCGAGCCAGGTGCCATGAAGCCGGCTCTACGCATCTGGTCTCCAGTCTCCTCGGGCCGGCGTACATGGCACCAGCCTTACGCATGGTGTCCCCGGTTCGCCAGCACAGCCCAGTGCGGGCTATTCCACCTCTCCGCACTGGCCTGGCTACGGGGAGCATTCAAACAGGTCGGTTGGGCAGGCTCGGTGCTCAAGAGCTCCAGTGCGCCTGCACGGTCCGGTCTATCCGGTGCCACCTCCACGCACCAGCCCTCTGATGGCAGCCCCTCGCACCAGGCTGTCTCTCCGTCTTCTGCCTACAGGTGCTCCCGCCTGTCCTGCGCTGCCAGAGCCTTCCTCCTCTCCAGCGCTGTCAGTCTCCCGTCTGTCCTGAGCCGCCAGAGTCTCCCGCCTGCCCAGCGCTGTCCGAGTCTCCCGTCTGTCCTGAGCCGCCAGAGTCTCCCGCCTGCCCAGCGCTGTCCGAGTCTCCCGTGTGTCCTGAGCCACCAGAGTCTCCCGTCTGTCCTGAGCCGCCAGAGTCTCCTGCCTGCCCAGCGCTGTCCGAGTCTCCCGTCTGTCCTGAGCCGCCAGAGTCTCCCGCCTGCCCAGCGCTGTCCGAGTCTCCCGTGTGTCCTGAGCCACCAGAGTCTCCCGTCTGTCCTGAGCCGCCAGAGTCTCCTGCCTGCCCAGCGCTGTCCGAGTCTCCCGTCTGTCCTGAGCCGCCAGTCTGGCATAGTCCCAAAAGTGCTATCTCCAAGTCAGAATCTGAATCAAGGACACTACAGAGGTGGAAGTATGTCAACATGAGTCACAATGGTTTTTTATCATATTGGGTTCAAAGTTTTGGTAATTTTCCCAAAATTCCCAGGTTTTACAGACATCCCATTTGGACGTTTCCCAGAATCAGGGAATGAAGAGGAAATCTGGAATCCTCCAAACAGGATGTATGGAAAACCTGGGAATTTTGGGAAAGTTACCAGAATTTTGCAAACCTACATAAAAACCATGTTAGCTCGCTGAGCCAAAGTCTATAATGTAGAACTAGCAGTAGATTCTGATGGTCTGAGAATGTAGGTCAGTCTGGAAGGCAGCAGATATCACTCAGCCTGTCTACCCACACACTGAGACTAGTCCAAGACACACACACACACACACACACACAAACACACACACACACACACACACACACACACACACACACACACACACACACACACACACACACACACACACACACACACGCACACACTGGAATCAACCAGCAGGACTCTCACATCAATCATATCTAGGCTCCAGATGTGTGTGTGCTCTCTGTCCAGTGCTCAATACAGATCTCCCGCTGATCAGTTTAGCCTTTTAGATCAAAATGAATAAGATTACATGGAAAGGTGGGGACCTGATCCTAGATCAGCGTTCCAACTCTGAGACTCTTTATAAATACTTTACCAGAGAAGGCCCTCTAGTCTACCAGTTTGTGTCCTAAATGGCACCCTATTCCCATAGGGCTCTGGTGAAAAGTCATGGAATAGCAGGCCATTTGGGACCCAGTTCTAATCTGTCAGTGTGGCTTCTTATCTAGAGGGCTTCTGTCATAACTCTTCCTGACTGAGGAGGCCTTCTGCAGTCACCCATGTAGTTGATTCCCCTAACCAGCTCAGACTTATAGACAAGGATTAGCTTCCTGGTGCAGTATCGGACTCAATGTACGAGTCAAGGCAAAAAGGAATAAAGACATTTTCTACTGCCACTGCTACCATATGAATAAGATACACGCACGCACACGCACACGCACACACACACACCACTGATGGGATGCCCAGCCAAACCAAACAGCCAGTGAGACTGACTGACAGCCCTGCTCTGCCACAGACCGCATGGTTCATCATTCTCCCCTTACAACAAGAGCCAAGCGTGCACACACACGCACACGCGCGCACACACGGCTTACTGCATTGCATCTAAAATCCAAGATTTAAGAATTCAACAGGGTGCTTCAATTCATGTACCTTGGTTGGACTGTGGTACAGAGGCAGTGACACAGAATTACAACAACACACAGATACGAGTACGGAGTTATTCAGTGAGCAACTCACAAACACTCTTGGGCTTTCTTCGGTGGTTGATTGAGGCTCAGAGACAGAGAGTGTGTGTGTGTGTGTGTGTGTGTGTGTGTGTGTGTGTGTGTGTGTGTGTGTGTGTCAGCCCTTAAACTAACGTGCTGGATGTTTTCTCAAGAGCATTAGCAGGAACAATGTGTTTTCCTCAAGCATGCATGGATGAAAACACTCCAAATAGGAGGTACCAGTCACACTGGAATGATCGTGAACGTCAGTCAAACAGGCTGAGATGGAAGGCCTGTTAGTAGCTCAAAGCACTTCAGAGTAGACTATTTCCTCTAGACACTGATCTGAGGTCTGTTGTAGTCTCCCTCTTAATGATTAAGGTTAGGATTTCAGTAAGTTAAGCTGATCCTAGATCTGTACCTAACTGACAAATTGAAGATGGAGTAATGGTTTCTCTCTCTGATTAATGATGATGACATTCTTCAAGGACACGTTCCCCTGTACACTAACACATGTGAAGCATCAAAGTCACACAGAAACATACTTACAATCACACAAACCCTTTCGATAGCAAAACAAGATATGTTTATTTTTCTTCACCAACAATGAATTACATTTTTCCAGAGGCAAAGTCTTATTACAAAAACCCACAGACACCTCTGTGAGCCAGACAGCCGTGCAGTATCCCTCCTCTGACACCCAACCACCTCAATCACTCAGGTCACAGAGTTTAAACAAAACTTCTCCAGAAGTGTGATTTGAGCTCTGAGAAGGGAACTTATTTGAGGACGAGGCCATCTTGGTGGATTCTATTTGACTTCCCAACACAGATCGCAGCTCGGGACAGTACAGTTCATCAATCTCCCCGAGAGGAGTATCAATTATCATCCCAATATATCATTCACATATCATCCTGATCTAATAAAGAATAGACTTGACGACCTAAGGGAGATGATTTGCTAGATGTGTCCCAAATGGCAACCTATTCCCTTTATAGGGCACTACTTTTGACGACGGCCCATGGGGAAAATATATTGTTCTGTACAGATATTGAAAATATGTTATATACTGAAAATATACTATTATTATCAGAGGGAGAGAGAAGAGCCAGGCATCAGGACCTGCTGTCTCATTTGAAGAAAATATATCATGGATCTATATTGCACTGTAAATAACATATATATAAAAATATATTGAACTGTATTGAAAACATATTATAATGTACCATAAACATGAAGTAGCTAAATGTGAAATATCTCTGCTTGAATTTATACGAGATGCCGAATAAAATATGCACTGGCAACGTATCCTATTCATTTCCATTTCCCCAGGTATCTCAGAACAATTCCAGCTATGTTCGTTAACCAAATCAGAATGGGAGGTCCAGCTTGGCTGCAAAGGCTCCTGTGGCCTCACACAAGGTTAAACAAGTACGTGTGTGTGAGTGCGCGCATGCCAGTATGCTTTTGTCGAGAGCAGTGTCCTCACTCATAATTCTTCAACACTGACCTGCTCGCTGTTAGAACAGAAATGATTATGATGGAAAAACTCAACTCAGAATAATTTCCTCTTCTCTCTCCCTCGATAATAATTGAAAGCAGGAAGTTACACTTTACAGTCAAAAATTATTGCTTTCATTTCTGGCTGCTGTTTCTCTGCTGTTGAAGTCACTGAGGAATAACGTATACCCTTTATCCCAAACTTCATAATATCTATCACAAAAATAATGCATTCTACACCTCTAAATCCTTCACTCCTCACCTCCACATACCGCCACTGCCACCCCATTTACTAAACCCTCACTCTCTACACTCTCACTCCCTACACCCTCACTCCTCACCCCACTTTACAACTCTCCCTGTATCTGCTCAACAACTGTCATCCTCTAGTCTACCAAACTACACCTCTAATCCCTAACCCTTCCCCAGCCCCTAAAACGTACACCTTACCCCTACCCCACTCCCAAAACCTCAGTCATCTTGACCTCAAACACAATATGCTATGTGGAAGACTACTAGCCACCACAGGTGCTTCTTCACTGACTGTGGTTTAAACGTTCAGCACCCACCCTTCATTATTATCTACAATTTCTTTCAATGAAAACACTAATATTTTTTTGCCATCAAACACACTCCTGGGTCATATTCTCTAGGCACCAAGTGGAAGAAAATGGATAGAAAAGGGGAGGGACTAACTGAACTTGTCCAATAAGGAACACTTGTTTTTTTCCCATTACAAACACTTTTGCTACAGTGTGCACTAATGAATACGGCCCTGCTTCAGCCACTGAACTTCTTTGGGATAGGGGGCAGTATTTTCACGTCCGGATGAAAAGCGTGTCCAAAGTAAACGGCCTGCTACTCTGGCTCAGAAGCCATGATATGCATAGTATTAGTAGATTTGGATAGAAAACACTCTGAAGTTTCTAAAACTGTTTGAATGATGTCTGTGAGTATAACAAAACTTATTTGGCAGGCGAAACACCGAGGACAAACCATCCAGGGGAAAAAAGGTCACTCTCTTTTCAATGTGTTTTCATTGGGAATCTAGAATTCTAAGGCAGGGACTTGCCATTCCCATCGCTTCCACTGCATGTCAACATTCTTTAGAAATCGAGGTTTTTCCTTTGTGTAATGAAGAAGTACGGCCATCCAGAACGAGGTAACTTGAAGTGTACTGTTAGATAGAGGCGCGTGACCAGAAATGCTCGCTACAATTTGTTATCATCCTGTATTGAACTCTGTTTATCCCGTCTTCAATTTTATTGATTATTTACGTAAAAAAAATACCTCAAGTTGTATTACAAAAGTAGTTTGAAATGTTTGGACAATGCTTACAGGTAACTTTTGAGATATTTTGTAGTCATGTTGCGCAAGTTGGAACCAGTGTTTTTCTGGATCAAACGCACCAAATAAATTGACATTTTGGATATATATCGATGGAATTAATCAAACAACAGGAACATTTGTGATGTTTATGGGACATATTGGAGTGCCAACAGAAGAAGCTCGTCAAAGGTAAGGCATGAATTATATTTTTATTTCTGCGTTTTGTGTCGTGCCTGCAGGGTTGAAATATGCTTTTCTCTCTTTGTTTACTGGGGTGCTATCCTCAGATAATAGCATTGTTTGCTTTCGCCGTCCCACATATCCCAGAGAGGTTAAATTAGCTTTAAAGTAACACTTCGCCGATTTTTACCTCACATTAATTATATCCAGCAACATACCAGTGTCTGCATATGTGAAAATTTAGAATTTCAATGTTCTGTAGTCATAAAGATAGGTTCTGATAAATTTTTTTTCATTGGTTTAAATAAGCTCTGTAGCATGTTACAGTTAGCTCTTAGCGTCACTTCAGGACACTCACCTTCTCAGAGAGGTTCTTCTAAAATCACAACAGCCTGATCATGTACATGTTGTCCTTCAATGCCATTTAATTGTGTTTCAGCCCCGAAGCTGCGGCCGCTAACAACCTGCTCACACAGCAGGGCGATGGACAGTGTGTGTGTGTGTGTGTGTGTGTGTGTGTGTGTGTGTGTGTGTGTGTGTGTGTGTGTGTGTGTGTGTGTGTGTGTGTGTGTGTGTGAGAGAGAAACAGAGAGAAAGATCAGTAGCTCTCTAGTAAATCAACCTAATCACAAGAGCCTTCATGAGCCTTCAGAGGGCTGAAATATGAATAGTTGGACATCTCCCTGTCCAACTGAAGCACTGGTTGAGAACACATTCATAACAGGATACTTATAGTACATATACTTGTCTTCTACTGCAGCTATACAGATGTAGGATCTTCATTTGAGAAGTGTTTTGTTGCTGACAATTGTTCTGCACAACAGGAAACACAAAATGTAGTCTATTCAAGGCATCTAAAAAGTTAGTAATTTACACTTTAAATGTCAGAATTGATTTTGCCCTAATGAAAAATGTATCAACCACTACAAAAAAATGGCCATTATTATAATCCACATAATAATTCACATTTCTTGTTGCTGCAGGATTATTTTCCCGCTGTAGCAAACTGGCAACATGTAAGATCCTACATGTGTGTGTAGAAGTGAATGGGAAGTTGAAATGTGAAACATGTTGCATTGGTAGTACAGTTAAGTGTTCCCATGCTTTAACTATGCCATGTACTAAAACAGAACCCTACGATGGCATTTGAAAGAGCATGCAAACATCCCTGCATCAATGTGCAATCCAATTCAACGTCCTGCGTCCGTCAAGTTGTCCATCAAGATTGTTACTGAGATAATTCAGAGGGATTTACATTTTTCGGGAACTTCTTTAATTTCTCAGCTCAGCCCTCCACCTCAAACCCCCTCCTCTCTGTGGTGGAAAATATATTTCAGGGCCAATATTTCCATTGGCCCATGACTGTTCTCCTCATCCCCTGCTTCATACGGTTCATGTACACACACATTATCATGTATGGCCAGCACTACCTCTGAGGGGTAAAGAGTCAAAGCTACACACGCACACAGAGACGCACGGATGCACACATACACACGCACACAGAGAGACGCACGGATGCACACATACACACGCACACCAGTGGAGACTGCTGAGGGGAGAACGGCTCATAATAATGTCCGGAACAGAGCAGATGGAATGGCACCAAACACCTGGAAACCATGTGTTGGATGTATTTTATACCGATCTACTGATTCCGCCCCAGTCATCACCCCGTTCTCCCAAATTAAGGTGCCACCAACCTCCTGTGATGCACGCTTTAAGCCGGCACGCAAAAAAACAACTTAGCAACCCGAGGCAACACTGTCTGTGGAGAGTTAAACCAAATGAGTAAAAGCTTTTCTCCAACTTCCTCCTCTGATACTGAAACAACCTATTGGAAGTTCAGCTAAAAGGGAAGATTGTGTTTGAAGGTCGTTTTCAAGCTGCCCCACAGACAGGGCAAGCAGCAGGCCACTGACTAACTATAGATACAGGATTTCAATGGAATTTCCACTCATTTCTGTCATTATCCTCTAAAACCTGACTTTGGCCTTGGCTTGATTGGCAGGGTAGATGGCTGATTTTATAGGTGATGTCCCAAATGGAACCCTGTCCCCGATACAGTATAGTGCACTACTTTTGACCAGGGTCTATAGAGCTCTGGTCAAAAGTAGTGCACTATATAGGGAATAGGGTGCCATTTGGGACACACTTACAATGACTTTCCACAGTGGTTTCCTAGTTTCTCTCATTTGGAAACAGACTGTAGCAGAGGTAAAGGAACGTTAGCAAGCTTTCCCTTGTCGGTAACAAGGGTTACATTTTTCACACATACACAGCATGAGAAACATGAAAGCACATACACATGTTTTCACGCACATACACACTCTCCCTCTCTCTGTCACACACACATACATGCATGCACGCACAAACACACACACCAAACATCTCACCCCTCTCGCACATACGCAGACACACACACACCTTGACCGGCTCCACTTCTTCGACACCCAGCAACCATCACTCATCCGGCAGATCCAAACATTTGATCAGAGGCTGGTTCCTACGAGGCCTGGTGTGGCTGCAGGCTTTAGCAGGCTAATTCCCTTGCTGCCAATTTGTGGGACACTAATTGTGAAGCCAGGGGAGGGAACGTAAACGGAGGTTATGAGAAATAGGAGGCTGGCTTCGTAAATCATCCGTCAAAGCCGAGAGGCTGCGTTCAAAATGCCCAGAGGTAACACTGTGATTCATCAGGACTAGCTGCTGTTTATAGAAGGGTTTGGCAACGATGTGCAACTGTTTCGCGTGTGTTTGAGAACGAACGCATCTCCGATTTGGGAAAATAGACTGGTTGATGATGATCTTAACAACACACACAAACATTAGTTGCTCATCCTCTCGGACAACGGTTATCATTATTACTTTTTTAAACCTTTATTTAACCAGGCAAGTCAGTTAAGAACATATTCTTATTTACAATGACAACCTAGGAACAGTGGGCTAACTGCTTTGTTCAGGGGCAGAACGACCGATTTTTACCTCGTCAGCTCTGGGATTCGATCTTGAAACCTTTCAGTTACTAGTTCAATGCTCTAACTACCTGCCGCCCAATGGGAAACAAATTAGTATTTATGTTTTTATCATGTTATCTACAGCAAGAGGTTAAATACGGCTGGGTGTTATCTACCGCAGGGCGTTATTTACCGCGGGCCGTTATTATCTACAGCAGGGTGTTATCTACAGCAGGGTGTTGTCACGGCCTGACCTTAGAGAGCCTTTTTATGTCTCTATTTGGTTTGGTCAGGGTGTGATTTGGGTGGGCATTCTATGTTCTATTTTCTATGTTTTTGTATTTCTATGTTTTGGCCGGGTATGGTTCTCAATCAGGGACAGCTGTCTATCGTTGTCTCTGATTGGGAATCATACTTTGGCAGCCTTTTCCCCTTTTGTCATTGTAGGAAGTTGTCTTTGTTAGGGGTACTAGAGCACTTGTAAGCTTCACGGTCGTTTTTGTTATTTCTTGTTTTGTTGGCGACATTTTAACAAATAAAAGAAAATGTACGCTCACCACGCTGCGCCTTGGTTTCATTCTGACGACGGCCGTGACAGGCGTTATCTACAGCAGGGCGTTATCTACTGCAGGGCGTTACCTACTGCAGGGCGTTACCTACTGCAGGGTGTTACCTACTGCAGGAGTTTAGATACTGCAGGGTGTTCTCTACTGCAGGGTGTTACCTACTGCAGGGCGTTATCTACAGCAGGGCGTTATCTACTGCAGGGCGTTATCTACAGCAGGGCGTTATCTACTGCAGGGCGTTACCTACTGCAGGGCGTTACCTACTGCAGGGTGTTACCTACTGCAGGAGTTTAGATACTGCAGGGTGTTCTCTACTGCAGGGTGTTACCTACTGCAGGGCGTTATCTACAGCAGGGCGTTATCTACTGCAGGGCGTTATCTACAGCAGGGCGTTATCTACTGCAGGGCGTTATCTATAGCAGGGTGTTATCTACTGCAGGGCGTTATCTACTGCAGGAGTTTAGATACTGCAGGGCGTTATCTACTGCAGGGCGTTACCTACTGCAGGGTGTTACCTACTGCAGGAGTTTAGATACTGCAGGGTGTTCTCTACTGCAGGGTGTTACCTACTGCAGGGCGTTATCTACAGCAGGGCGTTATCTACTGCAGGGCGTTATCTACAGCAGGGCGTTATCTACTGCAGGGCGTTATCTATAGCAGGGTGTTATCTACTGCAGGGCGTTATCTACTGCAGGAGTTTAGATACTGCAGGGTGTTATCTACTGCAGGAGTTTATATACTGCAGGGTGTTACCTACTGCAGGAGTTTAGATACTGAAGGGTGTTATCTACAGCAGGGTGTTAGATACTGCAGGAGTTTAGAGTTTACTGCAGGGTGTTAACTACATCATGGTGTTATCTACGGCATGGTATTATCTACAACAGGGTGTTATCTACTGCAGCAGTTTAGATTCTACTGCAGGGTGTTATCTACTGCAGGAGTTTAGATACTGCAGGGTGTTATCCACAGCAGCGTGTTATCCACAGCAGCGTGTTACCTACTGCAGGGTGTTATCTACACCAGGGTGTTATCTACTGCAGGGTGTTATCTACAGCAGGGTGTTATCTACTGCAGCAGTTTAGATTCTACTGCAGGGTGTTACCTACTGCAGGAGTTTAGATACTGCAGGGTGTTATCCACAGCAGCGTGTTATCCACAGCAGCGTGTTACCTACTGCAGGGTGTTATCTACACCAGGGTGTTATCTACTGCAGGGTGTTATCTACAGTAGGAGTTTAGATACTGCATGGTGTTATCTACTGCAGGGTGTAATTTACTGCAGGGTGTAATTTACTGCAGGGTGTTATCTACAGCAGGGTGTTATCTACTGCAGGGTGTAATTTACTGCAGGGTGTTATCTACAGCAGGGTGATATCTACAGCAGGGTGTTATCTACTGCAGGGCGTTATCTACTGCAGGGCGTTATCTACTGCAGGGCGTTATCTACTGCAGGGCGTTATCTACAGCAGGGCGTTATCTACTGCAGGGCGTTATCTATAGCAGGGTGTTATCTACTGCAGGGCGTTATCTACTGAATAACAAGAGTTTAGAAGACAGTGATTCTTATGTAACAATAATAACATAGCTGAATTTATTTTGTAGTATAACTTATTTTCGGTCAGTCAGACCCGTAAATGGCTTATTTAGAGAATGATTCTGAAGCCAGATATTCTGAAAAGTTAAAAGCACATCTGCTCTAGTGAAAATCATTCTGTAATGTAGGTCTAACCTGGCCCAGGTCGATTAGAGCGTGATCGATAGAGTCCACATCATAGTTTGGCCAAGCGCCATAGAAGCTACACTAGAGCACAGATGCCATTCCATTAAAACAATTCCATACAGCCCCATCACAATCTATCACTTCGTTTCAACCCTCCAACTTAAAGGAGAAGGCCAGGATATTACAACTTGATGATAGTTGAACGTAGGAACCATCTAACATAAAGTTGTTAACAATCAAGTTGTTAAAATCCTGTTCATCCGCTTTAATGGTCTGATTAGAACACAATCAGTTCTAGAAGATCAATCTTCATTGGCTTCCAGAGTTCTACCACAATCCCCTACAGGTAGGTTTAGTAGTTCTAAGCCCGGCTGTAAACCTTCACTTCATCTAATACTGTACCAGATGAACTATTGCCTGTAATTAAACCGCCATTAGCGTCCGCATAAACTACAGGCCATGTGGAATTGTGGCTAGCGGTTAGCTTCAGACACAAAATAGAAATAATGCAATAAAGTTACAAATGTGTGTTTTAAGTTGTTTTGCAGACCAAGGTTTGCAGGCGTGGCTAAACAAATAAAGGAGAAATACATTAAAAGAGTTATGTGGATGAAGTTGTTCTCAGTCACTGATCTAAGGTCAGTTCTGCATTTTTTCCCTATAATGCTTTGGTACTGGATTTGGGGGTCGGAATCTGATCCTAGATCTGTGGTTAAGGGAAACATCTTCTTCAGGGCGGTAAAGGTCATGACCTTGGGAACCTTGGCGGCCATCTTACAATCACAGGAACAGGGAAGTAAACAGACTTCCTGTGTGACCAAGGAAAAACAAAGGTATTGGAATTCTAGGAATTTTGATGTCCACTGAATTCCATGCCATGCAAAGATCATTCAAAACCCAATTTTTAACTAACAGTATATTTGACCCCAAACTGTCTCTTAAGTACATACAGGAATTCAAGACTGTGTAAGCATTGTGGATTAATTGGACTAGTAAGTGGGATCCGATTTGTGTGCTTTTACAAATGATTTTTCTCTCAATGTTTGGGTTTCGGATGACAATGCCCTCTCAAATAGTTACACAATGATAATTATGACGGATAGCATATAATGTATGGCATATTTCACATGGCTCTCAAAGTACTTTGTGAGTAACTCACCTCATCCACTACACAAACTTACATTAAGGTTACTACCAGTGGAGGCTACTGAGGGGAGGACGGCTCATAATAATGGCTGGAACGGAAGTTGGAAGGGCATCAAACACATAGAAACCATGTGTTTGATACCATTCGTCTTATTCCGCTCCGGCCATTACCACAAACCCGTCCTCCCCAATTAAGGTGCCACCAACCTCCTGTGGTTACTACATTAACTACTACTGAGTAACTCGCCTAATTCAATACCAAAACCTACAATAAACGACATGCTCCGGTACTTTGACTAAGAAAGCATTTTTAAACCTCCCGCTTCGGGCTGAACGTGTCAATTTCAATGTGTAGTTAATATATGCAAAATCTATGAACAGAATTACTGTCTCACCTCAATTAGCCATGAAATCACTAGTCTGAAAATGACTGGCTGCGTTTCAAAAACATAAAAGACACCCTCCTCACCTTACCCTTGCCTTATGCCCTTCGGGAAGCCCCATGGCCATCTTTGCCATCGGACCAAACAATTAGCCAAGCAAGACTAGCTGGCAACGTAAGCCCCTCAGCCCTCGTTTTTGAGACAATGTGCGAGTGTACAAATCTGTTCACTCTGGGGCCTGAAACGCCCCATAATTCAATTTGCGATGATTGTACGTACATCCGCTAAGAAAAGTCAGCCAAAACTTAAAACCAACATCAATATGGAGTCAACATAAGTAAGAACGAATGTAAATAAGTTACAAATTGTGCTACTGATGCACATGACAGCACAAACACGCATCATAAAAGTAGTGCTAGTGCATACAACTTTCACAACCGTGGGACGAACAAGTGACAAATTACCGGGCAAGGGCGGCCCATTTAAAATAAATTTATTCTTCCCTCGCCCTGCAAGTGTCAACTCCTCATACATCATGATACGTCATCAGAAGTGTCCACTTAATTTGAGGGCTGAGGGGAGAGGGTGAGTATTATACGTGTTTGGAACACAGACACTGTTTTCTTGAAGCTGTGCGCGCTACATTTCCCACCAAATAGGCCCCTAGCAATTTGAGTTCTAGCCAATGAGCTTCAGCCCCTCGCATTTGATGTGACAGCTAGCAAGAGGCCTGCCCAGCGCTATCCAATGAGGCCTAACATCTCAGTGGACACATCAGAGAGAGAGAGAGAAAGAGCAATGACGTGGTGGTCATATCTGCACATATTTGTGACATAGTAAGCAATTTTTGGGGACCAATTTTGGCTCTTGAGCACTACTTTCAGAACTGCTGGCTAAAAAGTATACAAAAGTACTGGAGAATCTCTTTAAGGATACTACATTAACTACTACTGAGTAACTCAGCTTATCCATTACACAAACCTACATTAAGGTTACTACATTAACTACTACTGAGTAACTCACCTTGTCCACTACACAAACCTACATTAAGGTTACTACATTAACTACTACTGAGTAACTCACCTCATCCACTACACAAACCTACATTAAGGTTACTACATTAATTACTACTGAGTAACTCACCTCATCCACTACACAAACCTACATTAAGGTTATTACATTAATTACTACTGAGTAACTCACCTCATCCACTACACAAACCTACATTAAGGTTACTACATTAACTACTACTGAGTAACTCACCTTGTCCACTACACAAACCTACAATAAGGTTACTACATTAACTACTACTGAGTAACTCACCTTGTCCACTACACAAACCTACATTAAGGTTACTACATTAATTACTACTGAGTAACTCACCTCATCCACTACACAAACCTACATTAAGGTTACTACATTAACTACTACTGAGTAACTCACCTTATCCACTACACAAACCTACAATAAGGTTACTACATTAACTACTACTGAGTAACTCACCTCATCCACTACACAAACCTACATTAAGGTTACTACATTAATTACTACTGAGTAACTCACCTCATCCACTACACAAACCTACATTAAGGTTACTACATTAACTACTACTGAGTAACTCACCTAATCCACTACACAAACCTACATTAAGGTTACTACATTAATTACTACTGAGTAACTCACCTCATCCACTACACAAACCTACATTAAGGTTACTACATTAACTACTACTGAGTAACTCACCTCATCCACTACACAAACCTACATTAAGGTTACTACATTAACTACTACTGAGTAACTCACCTTGTCCACTACACAAACCTACATTAAGGTTACTACATGAATTACTACTGAGTAACTCACCTTGTCCACTACACAAACCTACAATAAGGTTACTACATTAACTACTACTGAGTAACTCACCTTGTCCACTACACAAACCTACAATAAGGTTACTACATTAATTACTACTGAGTAACTCACCTTGTCCACTACACAAACCTACAATACGGTTAATACATTAATAACTACTACTGAGTAACTCACCTTATCCACTACACAAACCTACAATAAGGTTACTACATTAACTACTACTGAGTAACTCACCTTGTCCACTACACAAACCTACAATAAGGTTACTACATTAATAACTACTACTGAGTAACTCACCTTGTCCACTACACAAACCTACAATAAGGTTACTACATTAACTACTACTGAGTAACTCACCTTGTCCACTACACAAACCTACAATAAGGTTACTACATTAACTACTACTGAGTAACTCACCTTGTCCACTACACAAACCTACAATAAGGTTACTACATTAATTACTACTGAGTAACTCACCTTGTCCACTACACAAACCTACAATAGGGTTACTACATTAATAACTACTACTGAGTAACTCACCTTGTCCACTACACAAACCTACAATAAGGTTACTACATTAACTACTACTGAGTAACTCACCTTGTCCACTACACAAACCTACAATAAGGTTACTACATTAACTACTACTGAGTAACTCACCTTGTCCACTACACAAACCTACAATAAGGTTACTACATTAATTACTACTGAGTAACTCACCTTGTCCACTACACAAACCTACAATAAGGTTACTACATTAACTACTACTGAGTAACTCACCTTGTCCACTACACAAACCTACAATAAGGTTACTACATTAATTACTACTGAGTAACTCACCTTGTCCACTACACAAACCTACAATAAGGTTACTACATTAATAACTACTACTGAGTAACTCACCTTGTCCACTACACAAACCTACAATAAGGTTACTACATTAATTACTACTGAGTAACTCACCTTATCCACTACACAAACCTACAATAAGGTTACTACATTAATAACTACTACTGAGTAACTCACCTTGTCCACTACACAAACCTACAATAAGGTTACTACATTAATAACTACTACTGAGTAACTCACCTTGTCCACTACACAAACCTACAATAAGGTTACTACATTAATTACTACTGAGTAACTCACCTTATCCACTACACAAACCTACAATAAGGTTACTACATTAATAACTACTACTGAGTAACTCACCTTGTCCACTACACAAACCTACAATAAGATTACTACATTAATTACTACTGAGTAACTCACCTTGTCCACTACACAAACCTACAATAAGGTTACTACATTAACTACTACTGAGTAACTCACCTTGTCCACTACACAAACCTACATTAAGGTTACTACATTAACTACTACTGAGTAACTCACCTCATCCACTACACAAACCTACATTAAGGTTACTACATTAACTACTACTGAGCAACTCACCTCATCCACTACACAAACCTACATTAAGGTTACTACATTAACTACTACTGAGTAACTCACCTTGTCCACTACACAAACCTACATTAAGGTTATTACATTAATTACTACTGAGTAACTCACCTCATCCACTACACAAACCTACATTAAGGTTACTACATTAACTACTACTGAGTAACTCACCTTGTCCACTACACAAACCTACAATAAGGTTACTACATTAATAACTACTGAGTAACTCACCTTGTCCACTACACAAACCTACAATAAGGTTACTACATTAACTACTACTGAGTAACTCACCTTGTCCACTACACAAACCTACAATAAGGTTACTACATTAATAACTACTGAGTAACTCACCTTGTCCACTACACAAACCTACATTAAGGTTACTACATTAATTACTACTGAGTAACTCACCTTGTCCACTACACAAACCTACAATAAGGTTACTACATTAACTACTACTGAGTAACTCACCTTGTCCACTACACAAACCTACAATAAGGTTACTACATTAATAACTACTACTGAGTAACTCACCTTATCCACTACACAAACCTACAATAAGGTTACTACATTAATTACTACTGAGTAACTCACCTTGTCCACTACACAAACCTACAATAAGGTTACTACATTAACTACTACTGAGTAACTCACCTTGTCCACTACACAAACCTACAATAAGGTTACTACATTAACTACTACTGAGTAACTCACCTTGTCCACTACACAAACCTACAATAAGGTTACTACATTAACTACTACTGAGTAACTCACCTTGTCCACTACACAAACCTACAATAAGGTTACTACATTAACTACTACTGAGTAACTCACCTTATCCACTACACAAACCTACAATAAGGTTACTACATTAACTACTACTGAGTAACTCACCTCATCCACTACACAAACCTACATTAAGGTTACTACATTAACTACTACTGAGTAACTCACCTTGTCCACTACACAAACCTACAATAAGGTTACTACATTAACTACTACTGAGTAACTCACCTTGTCCACTACACAAACCTACATTAAGGTTACTACATTAACTGCAGTGTCATGGAGAAGCATTTTCTCACAGTGACAAATGGATATCTAGAAATCTAAGAAGAACCTTTACAAGTTTACTCTATTGTATTGTGGGAGGAAGAGACATATTCTCATCATTAAACGTGATACATTGACTGGTGTGTTCCTAGCCTATATGCAGACCCACCACTACACACCTTTTCCATAGACGACACAATCAGACAGTAGATATAATGTAGTATCACATACATACAGTTCACACACACACACACACACACACACACACACACACACACACACACACACACACACACACACACACACACACACACACACACACACACACACACACAGCAGCCACTCCTCCCACTGACGGAACAGCAGCCTCATAGCTATCCATAACATTACTGTCTATAGTTGTAATACAGACATACTGTAGTATTTCGTATGATCGCATGACACTCAATGGTTAAAGGGCAACTCTGCCACTTTCAACCTCATGTTCATTATCTCCAGTACCAAACCAGTGTCTTCATATGTGACAACAGTGTGTTTCTATGAGCTGTGGTTAAAATGATAAGAAGACAGGCCCTAAAAGATGCTTCTCTGTGACATCACAGGGTAGGATTAAAAGGAAGAAAAACAGGGATTTTCAAAACCTGTTTCTAACCAGAGGAAGGGTATTTTTTTGCTCTCTACATCACCGCAAATCTAATGGGGTTTAAAAATCACTGTTTTTAAAATTTAACAAAAGGCTAATCTGTGTCTCAGTATATTTCACTTGTGATTTTCATGAATAGGAATATTTTCTAGTAATATTTATGTCCTTTGCGTTATCCCAGATCCGGGCGCGTAATCATCGACTGACACTAATTAGCATAACGCAAAGGACATAAATATTACTAGAAAATATTCCTATTCATGAAAATCACAAGTGAAATATACTGAGACACAGATTAGCCTTTTGTTAATCACCCTGTCATCTCAGATTTTCAAAATATGCTTTACAGCCAAAGCAAGACAAGCATTTGTGTAAGTTTATCGATAGCCTAGCATAGCATTATGTCCAGCTAGCAGCAGGTAACTTGGTCACGAAAATCAGAAAAGCAATCAAATTAAATCGTTTACCTTTGATGAGCTTCGGATGTTTTCACTCACGAAACTCCCAGTTAGATAGCCAATGTTAAAATATTATTTTTGTAGGCGAAATAGCTCCGTTTGTTCTTCACGTTTGGCTGAGAAATTGAAAACGCCGAAAAATATTCCAAATTAGCTCCATAATATCAACAGAAACATGGCAAACGTTGTTTATAATCAATCTTCAAGGTGTTTTTCAAATATCTATTCGCTAATATATCCACCGGGACAATTGATTTTTCAGTAGGACCGTTTGGAAAAATGGCTACCTCTGTATTTTACGCGAGAATCACTCTGAGAGCCATCAGGTGACCACTTACACAATGTAGCTGCTTACGGGTATTCTTCAACATAAATGCGTAAAACTACGTCACAATGCTGTAGACACCTTGGGGAATACGTAGAAAAAGTAATCTGGTTGATAGCCCATTCACTGCTCAATAGGGACGCATTGGAACGCAGAGCTTTCAAAACATGAGGCACTTCCGGATTGGATTTTTCTCAGGCTTTCGCCTGCAATATCAGTTCTGTTATACTCACAGATAATATTTTTACAGTTTTGGAAACTTTAGAGTGTTTTCTATCCTAAGCTGTCAATTATATGCATATTTTAGCATCTTGTCCTAACAAAATATCCTGTTTACTTTGGGTAGGTTATTTTTCCAAAAATGAAAATACTGCCCCCTATTCACACTTTTGATGATGTCATCAGGTAGAACTTTTTAACATTATATTTTTCCTGAAATACGCTGCTTTCACATATGCAGCCACTGGTTTGGTGCTGGAGATAATGAATAGGAGGTTGAAAAGTGGTGGAGTTACCCTTTAAGGTAAGGATTGGTGGAACCCTGTGGGTTTCCAGCCTCGTCATGCCAGAGCACCGCACTTACACACCTTGTCTGCCCAAATACTCCACTTTTTTAAAATGGTTTTTAATTGAACAAAGAAAAAGTTTCAGTCAAAGGGTAGTGGGCCAGATTTGAACCCATGCCAACTCTGCAATGTGTGTGTCAGGATCAGCAGCACTAACTACTTGACAACATGCCACACACTCAAACACTTGAATGTCTACCCAATTGGTCATGCAATAGTAGACATTATGAAATAGAAAAAATAAACCTTATGACAGTGAACTTAATTTTTGTGGAAAGAAAACAACCTTCTTTCAACTGCAGAATGATCAATGGACTTTGCTTCATTAAAAGAGTGTAAAACCTTTTGATTCTAATAGATGTAGAGAATATAGTAATTTTCTGTGAAGTTAAGAATAGTTTTATTCACGTTCCTCTTATCAAGACAAGCTCCAGTAGTTCTAGATGCATCCCTAAATCTCATTGAGCTGTCATCCATGTTTAAATCATCTGTGACACACAGAGGACTGGAGGTACTCCTGGGGGGGCGACAACATTCCAATATTAGGGAGCCATGGTATTTCTGTCTCTCTGATGAGAACTAACCCTGGAGGGGCTGGGGAAAGATGAAAGAGGGAGAATAGAAAGAGAGAGATAGAAAGAAAGCAAGAGAGGGAAAGAAAGAAAGAAAAAGGGAGAGAGAACGAGGGAAAGAGAGTGAGGGAAAGGGAGAGAAGGAGAGACTGAGAAAGAGAGAGAGGGAACAAGAGAAAGAGAGGGAGAGAAAGAGAGAGAGAAAGTGAAAGAGAGGGAGAACCTTGGGGAGGAAATGAGTCCTGCGGCTCACTGGGATAATAATGATGAGAGCAGATGAGCCTCAAAATAGAACACACACACACACACACACACGTGCACTCCCACACACACCTACACACACCACAAACATGTGCTTGCGCAATGCACACATATACACACACCTCAACCAAAAAGCGTGCACCCAATCACATCTCAAATCTCCCAGGGGCTGTCCAATCAGCAACTCTCATTGCGCCAACGGAAGTAACTCTGCATGCTCCCCCAATTAAAACCCAATTTTCCCAGGAACCCCCCATAGTCTAATACAAGCTCAAATACACCAGCCCTTCACAGGTCAATGGACACTCTGATCATAGAACTACAATCACACATTCAAACACGCATACAGTACACACACACACACACACACACACACACACACTATACACACACACAGTATACACGCACACACACACTACACACACACACACACACACACTCACACTACACACTACACACACACACACACACACACAGTATACACACACACACACAGTATACACACACACACACAGTATACACACACACTGACACCCAAGTTATCCCATCTTTACCTGTCTGGCCTCTGTAACCAATGTTTTGTTGGTTCCAGCCCCACTCCAGCTGTTCCCCCTCCATCGCTACATTGTTACTGTGTAAAAGAGCATGATCACGTCTCAAATGGCACCCTATTCCCTACATAGTGCACTATGGGCCCTGGTTAAACCTAGTGCACTATGCAGGGAATAAGATGTCATGGACAGTCTGTTTACATCAACTCAGGTCACCCTGAGAGCACTCGTGGTTTGCATCCCAAATGACATCATATTCCCTATATAGTGCACTCAAAAGTAGTCCACTATGGAATAGGGTGCCATTTTGTACTGAGTCCTTGAGAGCTCTCGGGGTGACCTGAGTGGATCTAAACAGACTGTCTGTTGTAAATACTGCAGGCTTAGTGTTTACAGGACTCTACTGAAGCTCCATTAAAGACTACAGGCTCATTCTCTTATATTCTAATCAGGTCTGTTGCTCTGGACATTTGTTTTCTGTTCTGCCTAGCAACAGCTACCAGCAGCCATGGCCAAGAGAGTCCGTGAGGATTAAAATATACTGTATACACTGTGTTGTGTGTGTGTGTGTGTACACAGTCGTTGGCTGATCGTCCTAGCTTCATTTGACTCTGTTTTAAATGGAGACATTAATGGATGTATGCATCCCAGTACGACTACAGTAGAGGTTTTATGCCAGCTATAGCAACAGCACAAACAGCATCTGGTCAACGTGTTCAGATTCAGAACCCTCAAGAGGCGCTCTAATAACGCTTCTGCTTATTCAACACAACACTTCTGTTACTGTTCAGTCCTTTAGTCCACTCCTGGTAAGTGGAAACTGAAGTGCATCTCAAGTTTAAGTGCAACGTAAAGTAAATGTGCATGCTGGTCATTTAACAGACACACTTATCCAGAGCATCTAACAGGCTCTGCATTCAACATAAAGGGGCAATCTGTGCAGTGGTGGAAAAAGTACCCAAATGTCATACTTGAGTAAAAGTAAAGATACCTTGACAGAAAATGACTCAAGTAAAAGTGAAAGTCACCCAATAAAATACTACTTGAGTAAAAGTCTAAAAGTATTTGGTTTCTAAATATACTTGAAATGTAATTGCTAAAATATACTTAAGTATCAAAAGTAAAAGTATAAATAATTTCTAATTCCTTGTATTAAACAAACTAGACTGCATAAATGTCTTGTTTTTTAAATTTACGGAGGCAAGCTCCAACACAGACATCATTTACAAACGAAGCATGGGTTTAGTGTGTCTGCCAGATCAGGGGCATTAAGGATGACCAGGGAAGTTCTCTTGATAAGTGTGTGAATTAGGCAATTGTCCTGTCCTGGTAAGCATTCAAAATGTAACAAGTACTTTTGGGTGTCAGGGAAAATGTATGGAGTAAAAAGTACATTATTTACTTTAGGAATGTAGTGAAGCAAAAGTATGAAGTTGTCAAAAATATAAATAGTAAAGTAAAGTACAGATACCCCAAAAACAACTTAAGTAGTACTTTCAAGTATGTTTATTGGTACATCCATTTTTTTTACTTTTAAATGAATGATATATACCCTCAAAACACACACACAGACAGAGACACACAGACAGACAAATAGTTGACAAACACTGGTCTAGAACACGGCCTTCCATGAGAGGGCTGTTCTGTGACAGGTTCTGTGACAGCCAACATCTGGGGTAACATAGAGAATGTCCTGTACCGTCGCTAAGATTCAAAACACACACATCCTTAAGCATGTTCCAGCTATGGAATGGTCCTAGGGGGGTTAGAGAAGCAGAGAGCGGGAGGGAGGGAAATCGCTGGTTGCTAATACAATCAGATACACGTCATGACATGGTCGTCGGAAACAGACTGCAGATGGAAAAGGGGGATGAAAAAAAGGAGGATGGTAAAAGAGGATGTTGCAGATTACCCAAGAGTCTGATGAGACTAACAGCCACAGTATTTAAAGAGACATCATCAGGACCGTGTGTGTGTGTGTGTGTGTGTGTGTGTGTGTGTGTGTGTGTGCGCGAGCGTGTGCGTGTATATGTACTCGTGTGTGTTTATGTGTGTGCGTGCGCGCGCATGATGCCTGTGTGTGTGTGTGTGTGTGTGTGTGTGTGTGTGTGTGTGTGTGTGTGTGTGTGTGTGTGTGTGTGTATGTATGACAGAGTCCACCATTAGGCCTTTGGTTAGTCTGATGCACATAAGAGGACTGTTAGATAGAACCAGACATCTTTCAAACATTACAGACTCTAGTGTTTCTACTTCCCATAGGGCTCTGGTCAGTAGCAGTGCAGTATGTAGGGCAGGGCAACTCTTACACTACGAGGTCCGGAGCCTACTGGTTTTCTGTTCTACCTTACATTAATTGCACCCACCTGGTGTCCCAGGTCTAAATCAGTCCCTGATTAGAGGGGAATCACCCACCTGGTGTCCCAGGTCTAAATCAGTCCCTGATTAGAGGGGAATCACCCACCTGGTGTCCCAGGTCTAAATCAGTCCCTGATAAGAGGGGAATCACCCACCTGGTGTCCCAGGTCTAAATCAGTCCCTGATTAGAGGGGAATCACCCACCTGGTGTCCCAGGTCTAAATCAGTCCCTGATAAGAGGGGAATCACCCACCTGGTGTCCCAGGTCTAAATCAGTCCCTGATTAGAGGGGAATCACCCACCTGGTGTCCCAGGTCTAAATCAGTCCCTGATTAGAGGGGAATCACCCACCTGGTGTCCCAGGTCTAAATCAGTCCCTGATTAGAGGGGAATCACCCACCTGGTGTCCCAGGTCTAAATCAGTCCCTGATAAGAGGGGAATCACCCACCTGGTGTCCCAGGTCTAAATCAGTCCCTGATAAGAGGGGAATCACCCACCTGGTGTCCCAGGTCTAAATCAGTCCCTGATTAGAGGGGAATCACCCACCTGGTGTCCCAGGTCTAAATCAGTCCCTGATTAGAGGGGAATCACCCACCTGGTGTCCCAGGTCTAAATCAGTCCCTGATAAGAGGGGAATCACCCACCTGGTGTCCCAGGTCTAAATCAGTCCCTGATTAGAGGGGAATCACCCACCTGGTGTCCCAGGTCTAAATCAGTCCCTGATTAGAGGGGAATCACCCACCTGGTGTCCCAGGTCTAAATCAGTCCCTGATTAGAGGGGAATCACCCACCTGGTGTCCCAGGTCTAAATCAGTCCCTGATAAGAGGGGAATCACCCACCTGGTGTCCCAGGTCTAAATCAGTCCCTGATTAGAGGGGAATCACCCACCTGGTGTCCCAGGTCTAAATCAGTCCCTGATTAGAGGGGAAAAATGAAATAAAACCGCAGTGGGACTGGCTTCCATTTCCAGACTCGAGTTTGGGGGATTTAGGTAATAGGGTGCCGTTTGGGACACAGACAGTTTGTGCTTCTATAATTACCAGGGAGTGTGTCAAGACAAACATCGAGAAAACACCAACACACAGTGCACATGTCAAAGGGTGATTAGAGCCACTCGTTTAACGTGGAATGTATTTCTGCACCACAAATGGAACATTGTTCCCTACAGTGTAATAGTTTTGATCAGAGCCCTATTGGGCCTGGTCAACAGTAGTGCACTGCATAGGTAATACGGTGCCATTTGGGATGCACCCTTTGATGTTTGATGGAGCAAATTTCTTCTCATGTTTTACTGTAAACAGCGAACCATTAAGTATTATTTATCAGCACTGTGTACAGTATATGTTTATATGTTAAGGTGGCAGGTAGCCTAGTGGTTAGAGTGTTGGGCCAGTAACCAGCAGGTAGCCTAGTGGTCAGAGTGTTGGACCAGTAACCAGCAGGTAGCCTAGTGGTTAGAGTGTTGGGCCAGTAACCAGCAGGTAGCCTAGTGGTTAGAGTGTTGGACCAGTAACCAGCAGGTAGCCTAGTGGTTAGAGCGTTGGACCAGTAACCAGCAGGTAGCCTAGTGGTTAGAGCGTTGGACCAGTAACCAGCAGGTAGCCTAGTGGTTAGAGCGTTGGACCAGTAACCAGCAGGTAGCCTAGTGGTTAGAGCGTTGGACCAGTAACCAGCAGGTAGCCTAGTGGTTAGAGCGTTGGACCAGTAACCAGCAGGTAGCCTAGTGGTTAGAGCGTTGGACCAGTAACCAGCAGGTATCCTAGTGGTTAGAGCGTTGGACCAGTAACCAGCAGGTAGCCTAGTGGTTAGAGTGTTGGGCCAGTAACCAGCAGGTAGCCTAGTGGTTAGAGCGTTGGACCAGTAACCAGCAGGTAGCCTAGTGCTTAGAGCGTTGGACCAGTAACCAGCAGGTAGCCTAGTGGTTAGAGCGTTGGACCAGTAACCAGCAGGTAGCCTAGTGGTTAGAGCGTTTGACCAGTAACCAGCAGGTAGCCTAGTGGTTAGAGCGTTGGACCAGTAACCAGCAGGTAGAGTAGTGCTTAGAGCGTTGGACCAGTAACCAGCAGGTAGCCTAGTGGTTAGAGCGTTGGACCAGTAACCAGCAGGTAGCCTAGTGGTTAGAGCGTTGGACCAGTAACCAGCAGGTAGCCTAGTGGTTAGAGGGTTGGACCAGTAACCAGCAGGTAGCCTAGTGGTTAGAGCGTTGGACCAGTAACCAGCAGGTAGCCTAGTGGTTAGAGTGTTGGGCCAGTAACCAGCAGGTAGCCTAGTGGTTAGAGCGTTGGACCAGTAACCAGCAGGTAGCATAGTGGTTAGAGTGTTGGACCAGTAAACAGCAGGTAGCCTAGTGGTTAGAGCGTTGGACCAGTAACCAGCAGGTAGCCTAGTGGTTAGAGCATTGGGCCAGTAACCAGCAGGTAGCCTAGTGGTTAGAGTGTTGGGCCAGTAACCAGCAGGTAGCCTAGTGGTTAGAGTGTTGGGCCAGTAACCAGCAGGTAGCCTAGTGGTTAGAGTGTTGGGCCAGTAACCAGCAGGTAGCCTAGTGGTTAGAGCGTTGGACCAATAACCAGCAGGTAGCCTAGTGGTTAGAGCGTTGGGCCAGTAACTGAAAGGTTGGTGAATCGAATCCCCGAGCTGACGAGGTAAAAATCTGTCGTTCTGCCCCTGAACAAGGCAATTAACCCACTGTTCCCCAATAGGCCGTCGTTGTAAATAAGAATTTGTTCTTACCTGACTCGTCTATTTAAATAAAGGTTAAAATAAAAAATGTAAAAGTCCATCTGGATTGAGGGCCTGATGATTGTAATAATACACATCACATGGACAGACTGGGACCAGAAATCATCCCATTCTAACACACAGGCTCCCATTATCCAAATAATGATCATTCTGCACAAAACCTCCAACCTAGACAGACCCACTGGGCTAAAGACGGACCTGCCCATCTGGCATTTGCCCGAACTGCCCAGTGGGCCTGTTTCTGACACATCATCATTGACAATAGGTCTGGTGATAAGCGTTTGGTAAGGAACATATACAAACAGAGATTTCCCATGAACCGCATCGTACAACCGACTTGAGAAATAACAAACAGTCAAAAGCTGCTGAAATGCCCCGATTATTTGAGTTTGTTTTCACAAGCATCACCATTACATGGAAGGCATAAGGCCCAGTGTGTGTGTGTGTGTGTGTGTGTGAGTACACGTCTGTGTGTGTATAGCTTTATAGTAAACTTAGCCAGTCCCTAACCCACAGTTACCCCTTAAAAACCTCAAAACACCACATCACAGAGACTCAAGGCAAACAGAGACATCATAGTTAGAGAACAACATTGACTTTCAACTTAGGGTTCATTGAATCAAACAAATCAACCAAAGCATTATTATGATAAGTGTTGCTATGACGTATGAGCAAGAATATGTGGCTATGCCATCACTCTTCATCAACCAGTAGTGACATAAAGTCATGAGAGAAAAACTCTGCATCCACCCACTCTACAAACATGAATGGATATACCCTCGTCCCAAATGGCACCTTATTTCCTGTATAGTGCACTCCTTTAGACCAGAGTCCTATGGGCCATGGTAAAATGGGGCCATTTGAGAAGAAGACTATGTTTCCTGACCTAAAGGACAACAGCTGATAAACCAACAGAGCAAAATAGCGTAATGCCTCTCGTCAACAGCCTAATGCCTCTCGTCAACAGCCTAATGCCTCTCATCAACAGTCTAATGCCTCTCATCAACAGCCTAATGCCTCTCATCAACAGCCTAATGCCTCTCATCAACAGCCTAATGCCTCTCATCAACAGCCTAATGCCTCTCATCAACAGCCTAATGCCTCTCATCAACAGCCTAATGCCTCTCATCAACAGTCTAATGCCGCTCATCAACAGCCTAATGCCTCTCATCAACAGCCTAATGCCTCTCATCAACAGCCTAATGCCTCTCATCAACAGTCTAATGCCTCTCATCAACAGCCTAATGCCTCTCATCAACAGTCTAATGCCTCTCATCAACAGTCTAATGCCGCTCATCAGCCTAATGCCTCTCATCAACAGTCTAATGCCGCTCATCAGCCTAATGCCTCTCATCAACAGCCTAATGCCTCTCATCAACAGCCTAATGCCTCTCATCAACAGTCGAATGCTGTTGATAGTTTTGACGTCTTCACTATTATTCTACATGTAGAAAGCAGTAAAAATAAAGAACAGCCCTTGAATGAGTAGGTGTTCTAAAACTTTTGACCGGTAGTGTATATCTAATAGATTATAAAAGATCAAAAAGTTGTCCAAATGTTGCATTTTTTTTTTTTTACCTCAACAATTTCGACGACAATTTCTAATGTAAAAGAGCTGAAATATGTATGTGACAGTATATTAATACTCTGAACTGTGCTATACGTTTTACCATTGTTGGACCATGTGAGCAGTGTTAATGAATTCTAACAAGAGAATGTACACACGGGGAAGCAAGGGAAGGAGAAAAGAGGAAACGAAGAGGGTAAAAATAACAGGGCGTAAAAATAAGCTTTCAGAGGAAGGGATCGTTCATCCTAATTATGGAACATTCCTCATTTGCTCCAAGCTGGGGATGGCAGGGAGATGGAACAACAGAACGAAGGAAAGAGGGAGAGGGATGGGGAGAAAGAGAGACGGAGAGAACATGAGACAGAAAAGGGGAGAGATGGAAGGAAAAGGAAAGATAACAAAACAGAGAGAGAAAAAGGGAGAGAAAGTGAAAGAGAGATTCCAACCAGTGTTGGCCAGAACCTCCAGCCCACCTCCCTCTCCCTCCAAGGACCTCCCACCTGATACATGTCCAGGCATCTTGCTCCAAACCAGGGCTTTTGGGCTGTAGGGTTGTGGGTGGTTGTGGGGTCTGGGGCTGTGTGTTGTGGGGTAGGGCTGTGGGCTCTGGGGCTGTGTGTTGTGGGGTAGGGCTGTGGGCAGTGGGCTCTGGGGCTGTGTGTTGTGGGGTAGGGCTGTGGGCTGTGGGCTCTCAGTGATTCACCCTGTCATTTGGGGTCTAGTTGAGTCAGGTGTAATGTATTTCATGGTCTGGCCTGGTAGAGTGGGGTTTAGTTGAGTCAGATGTAATATATTTCATGGGCTGGTAGAGTGGGGTCTAGTTGAGTCAGGTGTAATGTATTTCATGGTCTGGCCTGGTAGAGTGGGGTTTAGTTGGGTCAGATGTAATGTATTTCATGGGCTGGTAGAGTGGGGTTTCATTGGGTCAGGTGTAATGTATTTCATGGCCTGGTAGAGTGGGGTTTCATTGGGTCAGGTGTAATGTATTTCATGGTCTGGTAGAGTGGGGTTTAGTTGGGTCAGATGTAATGTATTTCATGGCCTGGTAGAGTGGGGTTTAGATGGGTCTGGTGTAATGTATTTCATGGTCTGGTAGAGTGGGGTTTAGTTGGGGCAGGTGTAATGTATTTCATGGTCTGGTAGAGTGGGGTTTAGTTGGGTCAGGTGTAATGTATTTCATGGTCTGGTAGAGTGGGGTCTAGTTGGGTCAGGTGTAATGTATTTCATGGTCTGGTAGAGTGGGGTTTAGTTGGGGCAGGTGTAATGTATTTCATGGTCTGGTAGAGTGGGGTTTAGTTGGGTCAGATGTAATGTATTTCATGGTCTGGTAGAGTGGGGTTTAGATGGGTCTGGTGTAATGTATTTCATGGTCTGGTAGAGTGGGGTCTAGTTGGGGCAGGTGTAATGTATTTCATGGTCTGGTAGAGTGGGGTTTAGTTGGGGCAGGTGTAATGTATTTCATGGTCTGGTAGAGTGGGGTTTAGTTGGGGCAGGTGTAATGTATTTCATGGTCTGGTAGAGTGGGGTTTAGTTGGGTCAGGTGTAATGTATTTCATGAACTGGTAGAGTGGGGTTTAGTTGGGGCAGGTGTAATGTATTTCATGGTCTGGTAGAGTGGGGTTTAGTTGGGTCAGATGTAATGTATTTCATGGTCTGGTAGAGTGGGGTTTAGATGGGTCTGGTGTAATGTATTTCATGGTCTGGTAGAGTGGGGTCTAGTTGGGGCAGGTGTAATGTATTTCATGGTCTGGTAGAGTGGGGTTTAGTTGGGGCAGGTGTAATGTATTTCATGGTCTGGTAGAGTGGGGTTTAGTTGGGGCAGGTGTAATGTATTTCATGGTCTGGTAGAGTGGGGTTTAGTTGGGTCAGGTGTAATGTATTTCATGAACTGGTAGAGTGGGGTTTAGTTGGGTCAGGTGTAATGTATTTCATGGTCTGGTAGAGTGGGGTTTAGATGGGTCTGGTGTAATGTATTTCATGGTCTGGTAGAGTGGGGTTTAGTTGGGGCAGGTGTAATGTATTTCATGGTCTGGTAGAGTGGGGTTTAGTTGGGTCAGGTGTAATGTATTTCATGGTCTGGTAGAGTGGGGTTTAGTTGGGGCAGGTGTAATGTATTTCATGGTCTGGTAGAGTGGGGTTTAGTTGGGTCAGGTGTAATGTATTTCATGGTCTGGTAGAGTGGGGTTAAGTTGGGTCAGGTGTAATGTATTTCATGGTCTGGTAGAGTGGGGTTTAGTTGAGTCAGGTATAATGTATTTCATGGTCTGGTAGAGTGGGGTTTAGTTGGGTCAGGTGTAATGTATTTCATGGTCTGGCCTGGTAGAGTGGGGTTTAGTTGGGTCAGGTGTAATGTATTTCATGGTCTGGCCTGGTAGAGTGGGGTTTAGTTGGGTCAGGTGTAATGTATTTCATGGTCTGGTAGAGTGGGGTTTAGTTGGGTCAGGTGTAATGTATTTCATGGTCTGGTAGAGTGGGGTTTCATTGGGTCAGGTGTAATGTATTTCATGGTCTGGTAGAGTGGGGTTTAGTTGGGTCTGGTGTAATGTATTTCATGGTCTGGTAGAGTGGGGTTTAGTTGGGTCAGGTGTAATGTATTTCATGGTCTGGTAGAGTGGGGTTTAGATGGGTCTGGTGTAATGTATTTCATGGTCTGGTAGAGTGGGGTTTAGTTGGGTCAGGTGTAATGTATTTCATGGTCTGGTAGAGTGGGGTTTAGTTGGGTCAGATGTAATGTATTTCATGGTCTGGTAGAGTGGGGTTTAGATGGGTCTGGTGTAATATATTTAATGGGCTGGTAGAGTGGGGTTTAGTTGGGTCAGATGTAATGTATTTCATGGTCTGGCCTGGTAGAGTGGGGTTTAGTTGGGTCAGGTGTAATGTATTTCATGGTCTGGTAGAGTGGGGTTTAGTTGGGTCAGGTGTAATGTATTTCATGGGCTGGTAGAGTGGGGTTTAGTTGGGTCAGGTGTAATGTATTTCATGGTCTGGTAGAGTGGGGTCTAGTTGGGTCAGGTGTAATGTATTTCATGGTCTGGTAGAGTGGGGTTTCATTGGGTCAGGTGTAATGTATTTCATGGTCTGGTAGAGTGGGGTTTAGTTGGGTCAGATGTAATGTATTTCATGGTCTGGTAGAGTGGGGTTTAGTTGGGTCAGATGTAATGTATTTCATGGGCTGGTACAGTGGGGTTTAGTTGGGTCAGATGTAATGTATTTCATGGTCTGGTAGAGTGGGATTTAGTTGGGTCAGGTGTAATGTATTTCATGGTCTGGTAGAGTGGGGTTTAGTTGAGTCAGGTGTAATGTATTTCATGGTCTGGTAGAGTGGGGTTTCATTGGGTCAGGTGTAATGTATTTCATGGTCTGGTAGAGTGGGGTTTAGTTGGGTCAGGTGTAATGTATTTCATGGTCTGGTAGAGTGGGGTTTAGTTGGGTCAGGTGTAATGTATTTCATGGGCTGGTAGAGTGGGGTTTAGTTGGGTCAGGTGTAATGTATTTCATGGTCTGGTAGAGTGGGGTCTAGTTGGGTCAGGTGTAATGTATTTCATGGTCTGGTAGAGTGGGGTTTCATTGGGTCAGGTGTAATGTATTTCATGGTCTGGTAGAGTGGGGTTTAGTTGGGTCAGATGTCATGTATTTCATGGTCTGGTAGAGTGGGGTTTAGTTGGGTCAGATGTAATGTATTTAATGGGCTGGTACAGTGGGGTTTAGTTGGGTCAGATGTAATGTATTTCATGGTCTGGTAGAGTGGGATTTAGTTGGGTCAGGTGTAATGTATTTCATGGTCTGGTAGAGTGGGGTTTAGTTGAGTCAGGTGTAATGTATTTCATGGTCTGGTAGAGTGGGGTTTCATTGGGTCAGGTGTAATGTATTTCATGGTCTGGTAGAGTGGGGTTTAGTTGGGTCAGGTGTAATGTATTTCATGGGCTGGTAGAGTGGGGTTTAGTTGAGTCAGGTGTAATGTATTTCATGGTCTGGTAGAGTGGGGTTTCATTGGGTCAGGTGTAATGTATTTCATGGTCTGGTAGAGTGGGGTTTAGTTGGGTCAGGTGTAATGTATTTCATGGTCTGGTAGAGTGGGGTTTAGTTGGGTCAGGTGTCATGTATTTCATGGTCTGGCAGAGTGGGTTTAGTTGGGGCAGGTGTAATGTATTTCATGGGCTGGTAGAGTGGGGTTTAGTTGGGTCAGGTGTCATGTTTTTCATGGTCTGGCAGAGTGATCACATTGGACCCTGCCAAGTCAACCACACACAAAGAATTAGAAGTAGCTATGCTTGTTCGCACTTTCATTTGTGTGCTTCATCGATGTACTGTAATGGATGGACGGACAGATGGACTGACTGATGGACGAATGGACTGATGGACTGACAGATGGACAAATGCTCAAAAGCATGCACATTCTCTTTCTCTCTCACTAACACGAAGAAATAAAATAAAAGGTTATTGGTCACATACATGTGTTTAGGGATGTTTTTGCGGGTGTAGCAAAATGCTTGTAACACACTAACACACTAACACACTCTCACACAGTCTCTGTTGGTGAGTAAGACAGAAACGGGTGAAAAAATATAAGCACATGGAATCCCCTTCAACAAGCGGCTGAGAGAGAGAACAAATCGCCCAGTAAGGAGAAAGATACACATTCTCCAATGGCTGGACTTGAAGAGATAGCCTCACTATTTTCCGTTTCATCTACTCTGTTTATTGTCACACACATTTTATCTCACAAGGAGTGTTCAACCTCTCATTAATATGATATAGCAATCTTCTGAAATGCTAAGCGTGACTTCACTGAAGACATGGAACTCGACTGGACCAGGGACTGGCAAACTATCATTCCTCCTTGGAGGACTGCTGGAGTCAAAACCAGTTGAGTACCGACTAAATGGGTGGCAACCTACTGAGATCATTTAGACTCGTCAATAAAATGACAATGTTCGGTTGAGCGGTATTGAGAAATACTGGTCAAGAACATCTGGATCAGGACGATGAGTGACACTTTTTGGGTTTAAAAGCTATCTGCTACAACATGTACGAAATGTCAAGATGCAGAATACAATATAAAATAATAACTTTTATGTTAGGATTTCAGTATAGGTATGTACTGCTGGTATCCTTTTTATTTGTGGAAAGGCAAATCATCTCTCAACAACTACAGGCCAACTCTGATGAAACACACACATCTTGAAATGAGCAGAACAGGAAGGAGAACGCATCAAAGGAGCCTGGACAGACCAAAGTTTTGGTTTACCTTCGAACCGGTCTCTCCAGCAAAAAGAGAACATTTAGCATGCGTTTAAAATGCTATTACTGGAACCCAGGGTACAGAGAGCTGCCAACAGCCCGTTTACAAAGACTGAACATTTATATCAGTTCTCTTCAGAGGTACAGTGTGTATTTGTCAGGATAATCGTCCTGTTTTGCCCAAGTCATGAATTAATTAAAGCAATTTCAAAGAAATTTCGTTTTGAGCCATCTGGGAAAAGTCGGGAATAACGAAGAAAGAACACTGAAACAGACCCTTTAACCTGACCAAGGAAGTGAAAGATAACAGACCCTTTAACCTGACCAAGGAAGTGAAAGATAGTCACCAGCAGCCTATATTTAGTTAGATTTACAGAAAACAAGGTATAATAATTATTCTCCAATTCAACTCAAGTCTACAGGTCAACAGTTGTGCTCTAAATGTGTCAGCCCGAATGTCTGCTCTTTGAAATAGTCTGTCGTGAAAATAAACTTTTGATTTGTTGGAGAATGGCGTCGGCCCATATTAGGTTTAAATTTCAGTTAAATATGGTTAAAGTACTCCCTTCGTTTTGAGGTCATTCGAGGTTGTTGTAATGCGTCCCAAATGGCATCCTATTCCTTACATAGTGCACTACTATTGACAAGAGCCCTGGTCAAAAGGCATGCACTATATAGGGAATAGGGTACAATTTGGGACGTATTACGATTTGGGACGCACTCATCATAATGTGGGATTAGGTTTTGTCAAACTCGTTCAGTGTAGCCCTCCTTTTAGTGAAATATCTCACAGCTTTTAAATCACAAAAGTAATTTTGTTTTTATTGGACTCGTAAGAGACAGTGAAAGTACTCGCCAAACCGAGGCTGTTGTTTCTATCACTTGATAGAAAATTACAACAGAAATGTCCACCTTGTGACAGAACTAGCAGAAAAACAGAGAGGAAGATTGTTGGGAGCTGGGTTTTCATTAATACAAGTGGAATTTGTCCAGCCTTTCACCAGCACACAACAATTTAAAGGAAAACATTTGTTTATCTATACTTCTGAGAAAGGCAAACAAGTCTTCAAAACCACTTCACTTGAGACTAAACACTCATTTAACAAAGACAAAATAAACCTCTTAGATTCCAAATAATCACAAACTATAAATAATGATTAGCATTGCCAATTGAGTCAGTGCTCAAAAACACGGCAAACTTCAACCGTCAAGTAAACAAATGAAACACCAGAAAAACAAACAGTCTTAGCAGATGGAAGGGGAAATGGCCTGCCAAACCAACTGACCAACCAACCAACCGGCTGACTTCTGTTAGAACATTCACAGGTTGATATGTCACTGCTGCTGGTCGCTAAGCAGGTCCGGTTGGCCCGCGCACTGTCCAATAGTAAACAAAACAGAGAGTTGCCGTGGCAACCCCACAGCCAGGCCCATCCTTATTGACTGTAGCAGCAGGTCTGAGTCTCGTAGGGAAACGGATGGGAAAGGGATCTAGTTGTTGAAAAGTAGTGCACTACATAGGGAATAGGAAGCCCTTTGAGACACAGCCCTGGGCTATGGGAGGGATGGACGGATGGACGGACGGACTGACTGACTGACGGACTGACTGACTGACTGACTGTAATGAAGTTCTCTGGATATATGGAGAGGGAGAGAAGGACTGAGAGGGAAAAAAGAGAGCAATTGAGAGAGAGAGGTTAGAGAGAAATAGCTACAGTGAGAGAAAGAGTGAGTGAGTGAGTGAGTGAGTGAGTGAGTGAGTGAGTGAGCGATACAGCGAGAGAAAGAACAAGAGAGATAGGGTGAAACAGTGAGTGAGTGAGTGAGTGAGTGAGTGTGAGACAGTGAGAGAGAGAGTGAGAGAGATAAGGGGTTGGGGTTAGGTATTGGGGTAAGGGGTTGGGGAAAGGGGTTAGAGATAGGGTTAGGGTAAGGGGTTGGGATTAGGGTAAGGGATTGGGGTTGGGGTAAAGGATTGGGGTAAGGGTTGGGGTAAGGGATTGGGGTAAGGGATTGGGGTAAGGGATTAGGGTTAGAGTAAAGGGTTGGGGTTAGGGTAAGGGGTTAGGGTAAGGGGTTGGGGTAAGGGGTCAGGGAAAGGGGTTGGGGTAAGGGGTTGGGGTTAGGGTAAGGGGTTGGGGTAAGGGTAAGGGTAATGGATTGGGGCTAGGGTAAAGGATTGGGGTTAGGGTAAGGGATTGGGGTTAGGGTAAGGGATTGGGGTTTGGGCTATGGTAAGGGATTGGGGTTAGGGCTATGGTAAGGGATTGGGTATTGGGGTTAGGGTAAGGGATTGGGGTTGGGGTAAGGGATTGGGTATTGGGGTTAGGGTAAGGGGTTGGGGTTAGGGCTGTGGTAAATGATTGGGGATTGGGTTTAGGGTAAGGGATTGGGTATTAGGGTTAGGGTAAAGGGGTTGGGGTTAGGGCTGTGGTAAGGGATTGGGGATTGGGTATTGGGGTTAGGGTAAGGGATTGGGTATTGGGGTTAGGGTAAGGGATTGGGCATTGGGGTTAGGGTAAGGGATTGGGGTTAGGGTAAAGGATTGGGTATTGGGGTTAAGGTAAGGGATTGGGGATTGGGTATTGGGGTTAGGGTAAGGGATTGGGGTTGGGGATTGGGGATAGGGTAAGGGATTGGGGTTGGGTATTGGGGATTGGGTATGGGATTGGGTTTGGGGTTGGGGTAAGGGATTCGGGTTGGGGTTAGGGATTGGGGATAGGGTAAGGGATTGGGGTGGGGTATTGGGGTTAGGGTATGGGATTGGGTTTGGGGTTGGGGTAAGGCATTGGGGTTGGGGTTAGATATTGGGGATAGGGTAAGGGATTGGGGTTGGGTATTGGGGTTAGGGTATGGGATTGGGTTTGGGGTTGGGGTTGGGGTAAGGGATTGGGGTTGGGGTTAGGGTATGGGATTGGGTTTGGGGTTGGGGTAAGGGATTGGGGTTGGGGTTGGGGTTAGAGATTGGGGATAGGGTAAGGGATTGGGGTTGGGTATTGGGGTAAGGGTATGGGATTGGGTTTGGGGTAAGGGATTGGGGTTGGGGTTAGGGATTGGGAATAGGGTAAGGGATTGGGGTTGGGTATTGGGGTTAGGGTATGGGATTGGGTTTGGGGTTGGGGTAAGGGATTGGGGTTGGGGTTAGAGATTGGGGATAGGGTAAGGGATTGGGGTTGGGTATTGGGGTTAGGGTATGGGATTGGGTTTGGGGTTGGGGTAAGGGATTGGGGTTGGGGTTAGGGTATGGGATTGGGTTTGGGGTAAGGGATTGGGGTTGGGGTTAGGGTATGGGATTGAGTTTGAGGTTGGGGTAAGGGATGGGGTTGGGTATTGGGGTTAGGGTAAGGGATTGGGGATTGGGTATTGGCGTTAGGGTAAGCGATTGGGGATTGGGTATTGGGGTTAGGGTAAGGGATTGGGGTTGGGGTTAGGGATTGGGGATAGGGTAAGGGATTGGGGTTGGGTATTGGGGTTAGGGTAAAGGATTGGGGTTGGGGTTGGGGTTAGGGATTGGGGATAGGGTAAGGGATTGGGTTGGGTATTGGGGTTAGGGTATGGGATTGGGTTTGGGGTTGGGGTTGGGGTTAGGGATTGGGGTTGGGGATTGGGGATAGGGTAAGGGATTGGGGTTGGGTATTGGGGTTAGGGTATGGGATTGGGTTTGGGGTTAGGGATTGGGGTTGGGTATTGGGGTTAGGGTAAGGGATTGGGGATTGGGGATTGGGGTTAGGGTAAGGGATTGGGGTTGGGGTTAGGGATTGGGGATAGGGTAAGGGATTGGGGTTGGGTATTGGGGTTAGGGTATGGGATTGGGGTTGGGGTTAGGGATTGGGGATAGGGTAAGGGATTGGGGTTGGGTATTGGGGTTAGGGTAAGGGATTGGGGTTGGGGTTGGGGTTAGGGATAGGGTAAGGGATTGGGGTTGGGTATTGGGGTTAGGGTAAGGGATTGGGGTTAGGGATTGGGGATAGGGTAAGGGATTGCGGTTGGGTATTGGGGTTAGGGTATGGGATTGGGTTTGGGGTTAGGGATTGGGGATAGGGTAAGGGATTGGGGTTGGGTATTGGGGTTAGGGTATGGGATTGGGTTTGGGGTTGGGGATTGGGGATAGGGTAAGGGATTGGGGTTGGGTATTGGGGTTAGGGTAAGGGATTGGGGTTGGGGTTGGGGTTAGGGATAGGGTAAGGGATTGGGGTTGGGTATTGGGGTTAGGGTAAGGGATTGGGGTTAGGGATTGGGGATAGGGTAAGGGATTGGTGTTGGGTATTGGGGTTAGGGTATGGGATTGGGTTTGGGGTTAGGGATTGGGGATAGGGTAAGGGATTGGGGTTGGGTATTGGGGTTAGGGTATGGGATTGGGTTTGGGGTTGGGGTAAGGGGTTGGGGGTTAGAGGAAGGTTTTAGCTCTTAAAGTCACTTGCCCATCGGTAAAATCTGGATCAGTTATATATGACGATCACTTACCCCAAAATGTATTTGGCTATTTACACGCACATGCCAGTGTGTTGGTATTGTGGCTTTGGGCATCCCAGTGCCTTAACGTTGAGTTTAGGGTTAGGCCATCATGAGCTTTTTATTTCTATTTTTATTTCACTAGGCAAGTCTGTATAAAATGTAATTCACCATTACTGTAATACATGGTATTCACCATATGACTGTATAATGTGTGTGTGTGTGTGTGTGTGTGTGTGTGTGTGTGTGTGTGTGTGTGTGTGTGAGCCAGTTTCAGTTTGAATCTGAGGTGCCCTTTAGCATGTCTGACTAGAGAATAAAGTGTTGAATAAAATCTTAGCCAGTGTATTAACGAGCAGGGGCCTCCAGGGCCTGATACAGTACCTGTGGAGGAACAGCTGCGGCCCCAGACTCTTTCATCTAAAAGTGTCTCTTATTGAAGTTCCTCCACACAAACACACACACACATAGGGGTTAGAGATAGGGTTAGGGTAAGGGGTTGGGATTAGGGTAAGGGATTGGGGTTGGGGTAAAGGATTGGGGTAAGGGTTGGGGTAAGGGATTGGGGTAAGGGATTGGGGTAAGGGATTAGGGTTAGAGTAAAGGGTTGGGGTTAGGGTAAGGGGTTAGGGTAAGGGGTTGGGGTAAGGGGTCAGGGAAAGGGGTTGGGGTAAGGGGTTGGGGTTAGGGTAAGGGGTTGGGGTAAGGGTAAGGGTAATGGATTGGGGCTAGGGTAAAGGATTGGGGTTAGGGTAAGGGATTGGGGTTAGGGTAAGGGATTGGGGTTTGGGCTATGGTAAGGGATTGGGGTTAGGGCTATGGTAAGGGATTGGGTATTGGGGTTAGGGTAAGGGATTGGGGTTGGGGTAAGGGATTGGGTATTGGGGTTAGGGTAAGGGGTTGGGGTTAGGGCTGTGGTAAGTGATTGGGGATTGGGTTTAGGGTAAGGGATTGGGTATTAGGGTTAGGGTAAAGGGGTTGGGGTTAGGGCTGTGGTAAGGGATTGGGGATTGGGTATTGGGGTTAGGGTAAGGGATTGGGTATTGGGGTTAGGGTAAGGGATTGGGCATTGGGGTTAGGGTAAGGGATTGGGGTTAGGGTAAAGGATTGGGTATTGGGGTTAAGGTAAGGGATTGGGGATTGGGTATTGGGGTTAGGGTAAGGGATTGGGGTTGGGGATTGGGGATAGGGTAAGGGATTGGGGTTGGGTATTGGGGATTGGGTATGGGATTGGGTTTGGGGTTGGGGTAAGGGATTGGGGTTGGGGTTAGGGATTGGGGATAGGGTAAGGGATTGGGGTGGGGTATTGGGGTTAGGGTATGGGATTGGGTTTGGGGTTGGGGTAAGGGATTGGGGTTGGGGTTAGATATTGGGGATAGGGTAAGGGATTGGGGTTGGGTATTGGGGTTAGGGTATGGGATTGGGTTTGGGGTTGGGGTAAGGGATTGGGGTTGGGGTTAGGGTATGGGATTGGGTTTGGGGTTGGGGTAAGGGATTGGGGTTGGGGTTGGGGTTAGAGATTGGGGATAGGGTAAGGGATTGGGGTTGGGTATTGGGGTAAGGGTATGGGATTGGGTTTGGGGTAAGGGATTGGGGTTGGGGTTAGGGATTGGGAATAGGGTAAGGGATTGGGGTTGGGTATTGGGGTTAGGGTATGGGATTGGGTTTGGGGTTGGGCTAAGGGATTGGGGTTGGGGTTAGAGATTGGGGATAGGGTAAGGGATTGGGGTTGGGTATTGGGGTTAGGGTATGGGATTGGGTTTGGGGTTGGGGTAAGGGATTGGGGTTGGGGTTAGGGTATGGGATTGGGTTTGGGGTAAGGGATTGGGGTTGGGGTTAGGGTATGGGATTGAGTTTGAGGTTGGGGTAAGGGATTGGGGTTGGGTATTGGGGTTAGGGTAAGGGATTGGGGATTGGGTATTGGCGTTAGGGTAAGCGATTGGGGATTGGGTATTGGGGTTAGGGTAAGGGATTGGGGTTGGGGTTAGGGATTGGGGATAGGGTAAGGGATTGGGGTTGGGTATTGGGATTGGGGATTGGGTATTGGGGTTAGGGTAAGGGATTGGGTATTGGGGTTAGGGTAAGGGATTGGGCATTGGGGTTAGGGATTGGGGATAGGGTAAGGGATTGGGGTTGGGTATTGGGATTGGGGATTGGGTATTGGGGTTAGGGTAAGGGATTGGGTATTGGGGTTAGGGTAAGGGATTGGGCATTGGGGTTAGGGTAAGGGATTGGGGTTAGGGTAAAGGATTGGGTATTGGGGTTAAGGTAAGGGATTGGGGATTGGGTATTGGGGTTAGGGTAAGGGATTGGGGTTGGGGATTGGGGATAGGGTAAGGGATTGGGGTTGGGTATTGGGGATTGGGTATGGGATTGGGTTTGGGGTTGGGGTAAGGGATTCGGGTTGGGGTTAGGGATTGGGGATAGGGTAAGGGATTGGGGTGGGGTATTGGGGTTAGGGTATGGGATTGGGTTTGGGGTTGGGGTAAGGGATTGGGGTTGGGCTTAGATATTGGGGATAGGGTAAGGGATTGGGGTTGGGTATTGGGGTTAGGGTATGGGATTGGGTTTGGGGTTGGGGTAAGGGATTTGGGTTGGGGTTAGGGTATGGGATTGGGTTTGGGGTTGGGGTAAGGGATTGGGGTTGGGGTTGGGGTTAGAGATTGGGGATAGGGTAAGGGATTGGGGTTGGGTATTGGGGTAAGGGTATGGGATTGGGTTTGGGGTAAGGGATTGGGGTTGGGGTTAGGGATTGGGAATAGGGTAAGGGATTGGGGTTGGGTATTGGGGTTAGGGTATGGGATTGGGTTTGGGGTTGGGGTAAGGGATTGGGGTTGGGGTTGGGTATTGGGGTTAGGGTATGGGATTGGGTTTGGGGTTAGGGATTGGGGTTGGGTATTGGGGTTAGGGTAAGGGATTGGGGATTGGGGATTGGGGTTAGGGTAAGGGATTGGGTTTGGGTATTGGGGTTAGGGTAAGGGATTGGGGATTGGGTATTGGCGTTAGGGTAAGCGATTGGGGATTGGGTATTGGGGTTAGGGTAAGGGATTGGGGTTGGGGTTAGGGATTGGGGATAGGGTAAGGGATTGGGGTTGGGTATTGGGGTTAGGGTAAGGGATTGGGGTTGGGGTTGGGGTTAGGGATTGGGGATAGGGTAAGGGATTGGGTTGGGTATTGGGGTTAGGGTATGGGATTGGGTTTGGGGATTGGGGATAGGGTAAGGGATTGGGGTTGGGTATTGGGGTTAGGGTATGGGATTGGGTTTGGGGTTAGGGATTGGGGTTGGGTATTGGGGTTAGGGTAAGGGATTGGGGATTGGGGATTGGGGATTGGGGTTAGGGTAAGGGATTGGGGTTGGGGTTAGGGATTGGGGATAGGGTAAGGGATTGGGGTTGGGTATTGGGGTTAGGGTATGGGATTGGGGTTGGGGTTAGGGATTGGGTTTGGGGTTGGGGTAAGGGATTGGGGTTGGGGTTGGGGTTAGAGATTGGGGATAGGGTAAGGGATTGGGGTTGGGTATTGGGGTAAGGGTATGGGATTGGGTTTGGGGTAAGGGATTGGGGTTGGGGTTAGGGATTGGGAATAGGGTAAGGGATTGGGGTTGGGTATTGGGGTTAGGGTATGGGATTGGGTTTGGGGTTGGGGTAAGGGATTGGGGTTGGGGTTAGATATTGGGGATAGGGTAAGGGATTGGGGTTGGGTATTGGGGTTAGGGTATGGGATTGGGTTTGGGGTTGGGGTAAGGGATTGGGGTTGGGGTTAGGGTATGGGATTGGGTTTGGGGTTGGGGTAAGGGATTGGGGTTGGGGTTGGGGTTAGAGATTGGGGATAGGGTAAGGGATTGGGGTTGGGTATTGGGGTAAGGGTATGGGATTGGGTTTGGGGTAAGGGATTGGGGTTGGGGTTAGGGATTGGGAATAGGGTAAGGGATTGGGGTTGGGTATTGGGGTTAGGGTATGGGATTGGGTTTGGGGTTGGGGTAAGGGATTGGGGTTGGGGTTAGAGATTGGGGATAGGGTAAGGGATTGGGGTTGGGTATTGGGGTTAGGGTATGGGATTGGGTTTGGGGTTGGGGTAAGGGATTGGGGTTGGGGTTAGGGTATGGGATTGGGTTTGGGGTAAGGGATTGGGGTTGGGGTTAGGGTATGGGATTGAGTTTGAGGTTGGGGTAAGGGATTGGGGTTGGGTATTGGGGTTAGGGTAAGGGATTGGGGATTGGGTATTGGCGTTAGGGTAAGCGATTGGGGATTGGGTATTGGGGTTAGGGTAAGGGATTGGGGTTGGGGTTAGGGATTGGGGATAGGGTAAGGGATTGGGGTTGGGTATTGGGATTGGGGATTGGGTATTGGGGTTAGGGTAAGGGATTGGGTATTGGGGTTAGGGTAAGGGATTGGGCATTGGGGTTAGGGTAAGGGATTGGGGTTAGGGTAAAGGATTGGGTATTGGGGTTAAGGTAAGGGATTGGGGATTGGGTATTGGGGTTAGGGTAAGGGATTGGGGTTGGGGATTGGGGATAGGGTAAGGGATTGGGGTTGGGTATTGGGGATTGGGTATGGGATTGGGTTTGGGGTTGGGGTAAGGGATTCGGGTTGGGGTTAGGGATTGGGGATAGGGTAAGGGATTGGGGTGGGGTATTGGGGTTAGGGTATGGGATTGGGTTTGGGGTTGGGGTAAGGGATTGGGGTTGGGGTTAGATATTGGGGATAGGGTAAGGGATTGGGGTTGGGTATTGGGGTTAGGGTATGGGATTGGGTTTGGGGTTGGGGTAAGGGATTTGGGATGGGGTTAGGGTATGGGATTGGGTTTGGGGTTGGGGTAAGGGATTGGGGTTGGGGTTGGGGTTAGAGATTGGGGATAGGGTAAGGGATTGGGGTTGGGTATTGGGGTTAGGGTATGGGATTGGGTTTGGGGTTGGGGTAAGGGATTGGGGTTGGGGTTGGGGTAAGGGATTGGGGTTAGGGTAAGGGATTGGGGTTGGGTATTGGGGTTAGGGTAAGGGATTGGGGATTGGGTATTGGCGTTAGGGTAAGCGATTGGGGATTGGGTATTGGGGTTAGGGTAAGGGATTGGGGTTGGGGTTAGGGATTGGGGATAGGGTAAGGGATTGGGGTTGGGTATTGGGGTTAGGGTAAGGGATTGGGGTTGGGGTTGGGGTTAGGGATTGGGGATAGGGTAAGGGATTGGGTTGGGTATTGGGGTTAGGGTATGGGATTGGGTTTGGGGATTGGGGATAGGGTAAGGGATTGGGGTTGGGTATTGGGGTTAGGGTATGGGATTGGGTTTGGGGTTAGGGATTGGGGTTGGGTATTGGGGTTAGGGTAAGGGATTGGGGATTGGGGATTGGGGTTAGGGTAAGGGATTGGGGTTGGGGTTAGGGATTGGGGATAGGGTAAGGGATTGGGGTTGGGTATTGGGGTTGGGGTATGGGATTGGGGTTGGGGTTAGGGATTGGGGATAGGGTAAGGGATTGGGGTTGGGTATTGGGGTTAGGGTAAGGGATTGGGGTTGGGGTTGGGGTTAGGGATAGGGTAAGGGATTGGGGTTGGGTATTGGGGTTAGGGTAAGGGATTGGGGTTAGGGATTGGGGATAGGGTAAGGGATTGGGGTTGGGTATTGGGGTTAGGGTATGGGATTGGGTTTGGGGTTAGGGATTGGGGATAGGGTAAGGGATTGGGGTTGGGTATTGGGGTTAGGGTATGGGATTGGGTTTGGGGTTGGGGATTGGGGATAGGGTAAGGGATTGGGGTTGGGTATTGGGGTTAGGGTAAGGGATTGGGGTTGGGGTTAGGGATAGGGATTGGGGTTGGGTATTGGGGTTAGGGTAAGGGATTGGGGTTAGGGATTGGGGATAGGGTAAGGGATTGGTGTTGGGTATTGGGGTTAGGGTATGGGATTGGGTTTGGGGTTAGGGATTGGGGATAGGGTAAGGGATTGGGGTTGGGTATTGGGGTTAGGGTATGGGATTGGGTTTGGGGTTGGGGTAAGGGGTTGGGGGTTAGAGGAAGGTTTTAGCTCTTAAAGTCACTTGCCCATCGGTAAAATCTGGATCAGTTATATATGACGATCACTTACCCCAAAATGTATTTGGCTATTTACACGCACATGCCAGTGTGTTGGTATTGTGGCTTTGGGCATCCCAGTGCCTTAACGTTGAGTTTAGGGTTAGGCCATCATGAGCTTTTTATTTCTATTTTTATTTCACTAGGCAAGTCTGTATAAAATGGAATTCACCATTACTGTAATACATGGTATTCACCATATGACTGTATAATGTGTGTGTGTGTGTGTGTGTGTGTGTGTGTGTGTGTGTGTGTGTGTGTGTGTGTGTGTGTGTGTGTGTGTGTGTGTGTGTGTGTGTGTGTGTGTGTGTGAGCCAGTTTCAGTTTGAATCTGAGGTGCCCTTTAGCATGTCTGACTAGAGAATAAAGTGTTGAATAAAATCTTAGCCAGTGTATTAACGAGCAGGGGCCTCCAGGGCCTGATACAGTACCTGTGGAGGAACAGCTGCGGCCCCACACTCTTTCATCTAAAAGTGTCTCTTATTGAAGTTCCTCCACACAAACACACACACACATAGCACTTAGGACATTCAGCAACCAACATAATGGGGCTATTCTTATCTCCCAAGGACTCCCTGAGGGGTGAAGGAACTATTCCGGAACACTCTTCAGAACTACTGAAGGCCCTACACATCCCATCAGGGGTCAGTATAGAGTCAGTCTGTCTCTATGTGGATGTCTCTCTCTCTCTCTCTGTGTGTGTGTGTGTGTGTGTGTGTGTGTGTGTGTGTGTCTCTATGTGGATGTCTCTCTCTCTGTGTTCTGTGTGTGTGTGTGTCTCTATGTGGATGTCTCTGTGTGTGTGTGTCCCCCAATACATGTGTGTGTGTGTGTGTTCCCATGCGTGTGTGTGTGTCTCGATGTGGATGTCTCTGTGTGTGTGTGTGTGTGTGTGTGTCCCAATACATGTGTGTGTGTGTGTGTTCCCATGTGTGTGTGTGTGTGTGTGTGTGTTCCCATGCATGTGAGTGTCAAAGTGACTTCCCAAAGGGGACTGAATTGATGCAATTAGTCTTCTGTTACAGGTTGGAAAGAAGAGAGGTACATAACCGGAGGGAGAGATAGATAGAAGGAAATATCGATAGAGAGAGAGAGAGAGAGAGAGAGAGAGAGAGAGAGAGAGAGAGAGAGAGAGAGAGAGAGAGAGAGAGAGAGAGAGAGAGAGAGAGAGAGAGAGAGAGAGAGAGAGAGAGAGAGAGAGAGAGAGAGAGAGAGAGAGAGAGAGAGAGATAGATAGATAGATAGATAGATAGATAGATAGATAGATAGATAGATAGATAGATAGATAGATAGATAGATAGATAGATAGATAGAGAGATAGAGAGAGAGAGAGAGAGAGAGAGAGAGAGAGAGAGAGAGAGAGAGAGAGAGAGAGAGAGAGAGAGAGAGAGAGAGAGAGAGAGATAGAGAGATAGATAGATAGATAGATAGATAGATAGATAGATAGATAGATAGATAGATAGATAGATAGATAGATAGAGGGAGAGACAACACAAAGGAGAAACTGCATGAAGTGGTTTGGAAATTCACAGATTCATAAGGAACACACATTAATGTGTTATATAACTGTAGACATCACAGTCCCTGCAGAGAGATTAGAATAGTGTTCTGTACTTGGAGAGGAGGAAAGGAGAGGAGAAGAGATGAGGGGAGATGAGAGGAGAGGAGAGGAGAGGAGAGGAGAGGAGAGGAGAGGAGAGAGGAGGAGGGGAGAGGAGAAGAGAAGAGGGGAGAGGAGAAGTGACAAAGGTAGGATAGAGGAGAGGAGAGGAGAGGAGAGGAGAGGAGAGGAGAGGAGAGGAGAGGAGAGGAGAGGAGAGGAGAGGAACAGGAGAGGAGAGGAGATGAACAGGAGAGGAGAGGAGAGGAGTGGAGTGGAGAGGAGTGGAGTGGAGTGGAGTGGAGAGGAGAGGAGAGGAGAGGAGAGGAGAGGAGAGGAGAGGAGAGGAGAGGAGAGGAGAGGAGAGGAGAGCAGAGGAGATGAGAGGAGAGGAGTGGAGTGGAGAGGAGAGGAGAGGAGAGGAGAGGAGAGGAGAGGAGAGGAGAGGAGAGGAGAGGAGGAGGGAGGAGGGGAGAGGAGAAGAGGGGAGAGGAGAAGTGAGGAAGGTAGGATAGAGGAGAGGAGAGGAGAGGAGAGGAGAGGAGAGGAGAGGAGAAGAGATGAGGGGAGATGAGAAGAGAGGAGGAGAGGAGAGGAGAGGAGAGGAGAGGAGAGGAGAGGAGAGGAGAGGAGAGGAGAGGAGAGGAGAGGAGAGGAGAGGAGAGGAGAGGAGAGAGGAGGGGAGAGGAGAAGAGAAGAGGGGAGAGGAGAAGTGACAAAGGTAGGATAGAGGAGAGGAGAGGAGAGGAGAGGAGAGGAGAGGAGAGGAGAGGAGAGGAGAGGAGAGGAGAGGAACAGGAGAGGAGAGGAGATGAACAGGAGAGGAGAGGAGAGGAGTGGAGTGGAGAGGAGTGGAGTGGAGTGGAGTGGAGTGGAGAGGAGAGGAGAGGAGAGGAGAGGAGAGGAGAGGAGAGGAGAGGAGAGGAGAGGAGAGGAGAGCAGAGGAGATGAGAGGAGAGGAGTGGAGTGGAGAGGAGAGGAGAGGAGAGGAGAGGAGAGGAGAGGAGGAGGGAGGAGGGGAGAGGAGAAGAGGGGAGAGGAGAAGTGAGGAAGGTAGGATAGAGGAGAGGAGAGGAGAGGAGAGGAGAGGAGAGGAGAGGAGAGGAGAGGAGAGGAGAGGAGAGGAGAGGAGAGGAGAGGAGGAGGGAGGAGGGGAGAGGAGAAGTGAGGACGGTAGGATAGAGGAGAGGAGAGGAGAAGAGGGGAGAGGAGAGGAGAAGTGAGGAAGGTAGGATAGGGGAGAGGAGAGGAGAGGAGAGGAGAGAAGAGGTGAGGTGAGGGGAGGGGAGGGGAGTGGAGTGGAGTGGAGTGGAGTGGAGTGGAGTGGAGAGGAGAGGAGAGGAGAGGAGAGGAGAGGAGAGGAGAGGAGAGGAGAGGAGAGGAGAGGAGAGGAGAGGAATGTTTCTACTTAGCTCAACTCCAAGTTACTGCGCTGATTAAAAAAACACTTTTGGATCGGAAGGAAAACACCCCACCCCACCCTTCCCTCCATCTCTCCCTTCATCTTTCCATCCCTCCTTCCATTCTTTACCTGGTCTATTTACTCCTTTGATCAATCTAAATGTCCTGTATAAGATTCTCCTGAGAAAACTCTTCCTTATTCTCTATACTATAGACAGCTACTTTTGACCAGGCCTCATAGGGTTCTAATTAAAAGTAGTGCACTGTGCAAGGAATAGGGTACCATTGATGACGCACACAGCCTTTGAGCCGCAAGAGAAAATCAAGCCTAGGTTTCTCTGCCAGATCCAAATCAACACGATGAGACAGAGAGGAACTAGAGGGCTTTGATTCAGTGATTCAGCCCAAAAGAGAGAGTATCCCAAATGGAACCCTATTCCCTTTATAGTGCACTACATTTAAGAAGTGCCCTATATGGGGATTAGTGAGCCATTTAGGACACTGGCAGGGAGCATCAAGGACAAGCTATTACAAATGATTACCATTCCAAATGCAGGGGCGTGTTGTTGTGACTCCGGGTGTTGGAAGGGTGTGACAGAGAAGTGGGGACATTTGGGAATTTTGGGCTAGAAAAATCAGCGGTGTACACCTACGCACACTAATACGCACACGCACACACACACACACACACACACACACACACACAGGGTGTCCAACAAAGCCCTGACTTTTTCCAGAAGGGTGTAACGTGGCAGAAAATCTATGCATTGCTTTCTTTTGTTACACACACCATGTTTTACTCCATTCGAGCACCATAATAAAAGGTATGTGTGAGTTTGTGTGTGTGTGTGTATGTGCGTCTTACTGGGAATGTACCATGTCGCTGCCCCACCCGAACCCAGACGACAGCACGGGGTCCTCTGGGTTGGAGGGGTTACCACGGTTACCACAGGGGTGCCCTTGTGCATGCCCGAGGGGAAAAAGGAAAGGACCACTTTGTATTCATCCTCCTGTTTCAGTCCATCAAAGCTGAATGAAAGGATGAAGCGTCCTCAGAGAGGAGTGGCTGGTGCCATGACCCAAGGTCAAGAGAGAGAGAGGGGGAGGAGAAAAGGAGGAGAGGAGAGAATGAAGGCAGAAGGTTTCAACTTGATAAATGGGACTGTGTTTTTTGGTGCTCTGCTCAAAGCCAGAGGAGAGGTTGGAATAATCAGTGAAATAGGCTCTCCTTTTTCCTGTGGCCTTGCCAGTGCACACGCTCCCAACCTCCCAGCAACACTTTCCTCAGGGAATGTAATGTTTCCTTTCGAAAGTTCTGTCTTGACTGTAGTTTGGTTAAGTTTTCAAAAATCTTGGAATAAGTCAATTCCTTTACAACTTCGGACGAAATAAAGTATTGAATCTCAAATCATCTTTACCGAGGGCAAAGTCAGTTCTTTATTCCTGAAGCATCTTATAGACATCTATAATTTAACGGCTACAACTCTAGAATAAATGGACCTCCCACTAGAAATGGTACATGGTCAATGCCTACGTAACCAGAAGTTTGATCGAGTCATAAATGTTTGAAATGCTTAGGCATGCACCAAGGTAACTAACTCTCTTCACTGCAAAAGTTGGTTCCATCCTCTACTCTCAGACCAATAGAAATCCTGGGAGGGAGGGAGGGAGATAGGGAGGGAGGAAGAGAGAGAGAGGGAGATACAACACAAAGAAAGACCTTGTGTTTTTCACTGCGTGCAGCGTAGGTCAAATACACTCCTCTATTTTCTCTGTTTCCTCTTGCTGCTCTCTCCCTCTCCTCTCCCTGTCTTCTCTCTCCCCTCTCCTCTCCCTGTCTTCTCTCTCTCCCTCTCCTCTCCCTGTCTTCTCTCTCTCCTCCCTGTCGTCTCTCTCTCCCTCTCCTCTCCCTGTCGTCTCTCTCTCCCTCTCCTCTCCCTGTCTTCTCTCTCTCCCTCTCCTCTCCCTGTCTTCTCTCTCTCCCTCTCCTCTCCCTGTCTTCTCTCTCTCTCTCTCCTCTCCCTGTCTTCTCTCTCTCTCTCTCTCTCCCTCTCCCTGTCTTCTCTCTCTCTCCCTGTCTTCTCTCTCTCCCCTCTCCTCTCCCTGTCTTCTCTCTCTCCCTCTCCTCTCCCTGTCTTCTCTCTCTCTCTCCCCTCTCCCTGTCTTCTCTCTCTCTCCCTCTCTTCTCCCTGTCTTCTCTCTCTCCCTCTCCTCTCCCTGTATCCTCTCTCTCTCTCCTCTCCCTGTCTTCTCTCTCTCCCTCTCCTCTCCCTGTCTTCTCTCTCTCCCTCCCTCCTCTCCGTGTCTCTCTCTCTCTCCCTCCCTCCTCCCCCTGTCTTCTCTCTCTCTCTCCCTCGCCGTCTTCCCTCACTTCCTCTCTCTCTCCATCTCTTCTCTCTCTCATATTTTTCTCTCACCCCTTCTCTGTTCTCTTTTGTCCCCCTTCTCCTATCCCTCTATCTCCTCATCTTCTCCTTTCAGACAGACTTATTCAAAGGGGTCATTACATGTTATAATATAGAAAGCACTAATTAAGAGTTGCAGTAGTGGATCAGCTAATGAGTCTAGAGGGAACCAACAAGCTGTTATTAGTTTGCTACCTCTCTCCTTCTCTCTTTCATTAACTCTCTCTCTAACTCTCTCAAAGTTTCTCCTCTCCCCAACGCCTACAGTTACTACCTTCCCTCCCTCCTTACTCCATCCCTCGTTCCCCTCCTGTTTTTATGGAGAGATAAAAAAAACATTCACACCATCTCTCTACTGCTTCTGACTCAACTGAATGAAAGCGTGCCACTGACCATCACACACATACTGATCATCACACACATACTGACCATCACACACATTCTGATCATCACACACATACTGATCATCACACACATACAGACCATCACACACATACTGACCATCACACACATACTGACCATCACACACATACTGATCATCACACACATACTGATCATCACTCACATACTGATCATCACACACATACTGACCATCACACACATACTGACCATCACACACATACTGACCATCACACACATACTGACCATCACACACATACTGACCATCACACACATACTGATCATCACACACATACTGACCATCACACACATACTGACCATCACACACATACTGACCATCACACACATACTGATCATCACACACATACTGACCATCACACACATACTGACCATCACACACACATACTGACCATCACACACATACTGACCATCACACACACATACTGACCATCACACACACATACTGATCATCACACACATACTTTTTATTAATTTTTTATTTTACCTTTATTTAACCAGGTAGGCTAGTTGAGAACACCTTTATTTAACCAGGTAGGCTAGTTGAGAACAAGTTCTCATTTGCAACTGCGACCTGCATAGATAAAGCATAGCAGTGTGAACAGACAACAACACAGAGTTACACATGGAGTAAACAATACACAAGTCAATAACACAGTAGAAAAAAAAAATAGAAAAAAAAGAGAGTCTATATACATTGTGTGCAAAAGGCATGAGGAGGTAGGTGAATAATTACAATTTTGCAGATTAACACTGGAGTGATAAATGATCAGATGGTCATGTACAGGTAGAGATATTGGTGTGCAAAAGAGCAGAAAAGTAAATAAATATAAACAGTATGGGGAAGAGGTAGGTAAAATTGGGTGGGCTATTTACCGATAGACTATGTACAGCTGCAGCAATCGGTTAGCTGCTCAGATAGCAGATGTTTGAAGTTGGTGAGGGAGATAAAAGTCTCAAACTTCAGCGATTTTTGCAATTCGTTCCAGTCACAGGCAGCAGAGAACTGGAACGAAGGCGGCCAAATGAGGTGTTGGCTTTAGGGATGATCAGTGAGATACACCTGCTGGAGCGCGTGCTACGGGTGGGTGTTGCCATCGTGACCAGTGAACTGAGATAAGGCGGAGCTTTAACTAGCATGGACTTGTAGATGACCTGGAGCCAGTGGGTCTGGCGACGAATATGTAGCGAGGGCCAGCCGACTAGAGCATACAGGTCGCAGTGGTGGGTGGTATAAGGTGCTTTAGTAACAAAACGGATGGCACTGTGATAAACTGCATCCAGTTTGCTGAGTAGAGTGTTGGAAGCTATTTTGTAGATGACATCGCCGAAGTCGAGGATCGGTAGGATAGTCAGTTTTACTAGGGTAAGTTTACAGAATGTATACAGTATACAGAATGGTGTCGTCTGCGTAGAGGTGGATCAGGGAATCGCCCGCAGCAAGAGCAACATCATTGATATATACAGAGAAAAGAGTCGGCCCGAAAATTGAACCCTGTGGCACCCCCATAGAGACTGCCAGAGGACCGGACAGCATGCCCTCCGATTTGACACACTGAACTCTGTCTGCAAAGTAGTTGGTGAACCAGGCAAGGCAGTCATCAGAAAAACCGAGGCTACTGAGTCTGCCGATAAGAATATGGTGATTGACAGAGTCGAAAGCCTTGGCAAGGTCGATGAAGACGGTTGCACAGTACTGTCTTTTATCGATGGCGGTTATGATATCGTTTAGTACCTTGAGCGTGGCTGAGGTACACCCGTGACCGGCTCGGAAACCAGATTGCACAGCGGAGAAGATACGGTGGGATTCGAGATGGTCAGTGATCTGTTTGTTGACTTGGCTTTCGAAGACCTTAGATAGACAGGGCAGGATGGATATAGGTCTGTAACAGTTTGGGTCCAGGGTGTCTCCCCCTTTGAAGAGGGGGATGACTGCGGCAGCTTTCCAATCCTTGGGGATCTCAGACGATATGAAAGAGAGGTAGAACAGGCTGGTAATAGGGGTTGCGACAATGGCGGCGGATAGTTTCAGAAATAGAGGGTCCAGATTGTCAAGCCCAGCTGATTTGTACTGACCATCACACACATACTGATCATCACTCACATACTGACCATCACACACATACTGATCATCACTCACATACTGACCATCACACACATACTGATCATCACACACATACTGATCATCACACACATACTGATCATCACTCACATACTGCCCATCACACACATGCTGATCATCACACACATACTGATCATCACTCACATACTGACCATCACTCACATACTGATCATCACACACATACTGATCATCACACACATACTGAACATCACTCACATACTGACCATCACTCACATACTGACCATCACTCACATACTGACCATCACTCACATACTGATCATCACTCACATACTGACCATCACACACATACTGATCATCACACACATACTGATCATCACACACATACTGACCATCACTCACATACTGACCATCACACACATACTGATCATCACTCACATTCTGACCATCACACACATACTGACCATCACACACATACTGATCATCACACACATACTGATCATCACTCACATACTGATCATCACTCACATACTGATCATCACTACTGATCAGTACCTTCGGAAAATATTCAGACCCCTTGACTTTTTCCACATTTTGTTAGGTTGCACATTATTCTAAAATGTATTGAATAGTTTTTTCCCTCATCAATCTACACCCAATACCCCATAGTGACAAAGCAAAAACAGGTTTAGAAATGTTCTATAATTTATAAAAAGTTGAAGCACCTTTGGCAGCGATTACAGCCTTGAGTTTTCTTTGGTATGACGCTACAAGCTTGGCACACCTTTATTTGGGGTGTGTCTCCCATTGTTCTCTGCAGATCCTCTCAAGCTCTGTCAGGTTGGATGGGGAGCGTTGCTGCACAGCTAGTTTCAGGTCTCTCCAGAGATGTTCGATCGGGTTCAAGTCCGGGCTCTGGCTGGGCCAGTCAAGGACATTCAGAGACTTGTCTGTGTGCTTAGGGTTCGTTGTCCTGTTGGAAGTTTAATCTTCACCACAGTCTGAGGTCTGGACCAGGTTTTCATCAAGGATCTCTCTGTACTTTGCTCCGTTCATCTTTGCCTCGATCCTGACAAATCTCCCAGTCCCTGCCGCTGAAAAACATCCCCACAGCATCATGCTGGTTGTGATGATGCCATGTTTCCTCCAGACGTGACACTTGGCATTCAGGCCAAAGAGTCTAATCTTGGCTTCATCAGAACAGAGAATCTTGTTTCTCATGGTCTGAGAGTCAATAGTGCCTTTTGGCAAACTTCAAGCGGGCTGTCATGTGCCTTTTACTGAGGATTGGCTTCCATCTAGGCTCTCTACCATAAAGGCCTGATTGGTGGAGTGCTGCAGAGAGGGTTGTCCTTAGGAAGGCTCTCCTATCTCCACAGAGGAACTCTGGAGCTCTGTCAGTGTGACCATCGGGTTCTTGGTCACCTCCCTGACCAAGGCCCTTCTCCCGATTGCTCAGTTTGGCCGGGCGGTCAGCTCTAGGAAGAATCTTGGTGATTCCAAACTTCTTCCATTTAAGAACGGAGGTCACTGTGTTGTTGGGGACCTTCAATGCTGGTACCCTTCCTCAGATCTGTGCCTCGACACAATCCTGTCTCGGAGCTCTACGGACAATTCCTTCCACCTCATGGCTTAGTTTTTGCTCTGACATGCACTGTCAACTGTGGGACCTTATATAGACAGGTGTGTGCCTTTCTAAATCAAGTTGTAGAAACATCTCTAGGATGATCAATGGAAACAGGATGCACCTGAACTCAATTTCGAGTCTCATAGCAAAGGGTCTGAATACTTATGTAAATGTATTTGTTTTCTTATTCTAATTATTTTGTTACATTTTCTACAAACCTGCTGTTGTTTTGTCATTATGGGGTTTAGTGTTAAGATTGCTGAGGATATTTTTGTATTTAATCTATTTTAGAATAAGGCTGTAGCGTAACAAAATGTGGAAAAAGTCAAGGGGTCTAAATGCTTTCCGAAGGCACCGTACTGTACATCGCAGACACACACGCACGTACGTAAGCACGCAAACACACAGAATGTCAGATAGTGTGCATACTGAACTTCAACCTTTTCTCATTTGATTTAGGCTTACAACTTTCACATGAGGCTTTTGGTGTTCCAGCGTGTTACATTGCTGCTCATGTTAGATATCTTTGTAAGCTCCTCTGACAGGTAATTTATGATTCTATTGTCCCTAGAATGAGGCAACGAGGCGGGGTAGCTCTGGATCTGTGCAGTGTGTCAAGAGTTTTAAAAAGCCCCATATTTTTAGGGATCTCGGTAGAGCCGTAAAGTTTCACAAGAAAGACTGTCATTTGGCTTCGGACTGTGATGTTACCCTCATCCGATTCTCTCTCTCTCTCTCTCTCTCCTCTTTTTCAGAGGACTGGATCCAGAGGAATTACTTACACACACACACACACACACACACAGAGACACACACATGACCGCCCGTTTGCTAACACAAGCCCCTCCCATGCCTCTCTATTTGCTTGTAGGGAAAGCACACTCAGACAGAATGTACACCAAGGCTGTGTCTGAAAATGAATGGCACCCTATGCCCTATGTAGTGGATACTTTTGACTAGGGCCCATAGCGCTCTGCTCAAAAGTGGTGCACTATGGGCCCTAGTCAAAAGTAGTGCACTATGCAGGGAAATGGGTGCCATTTGGGATGAGTCCATGGCCTTTACTTACATGCCTCTTTGTTTTACTGCCCAGCGGTTTACTGTGCTTGTCTAACCTCCTAAAGCCACTAAACCCACAGCGGCTGATATTTCTGTGTGTTAGCTAATCTCAGCCACTCCTGTTGACTGTAACAGGCTGCAGTACAAAGAGCTAGGAGATAGAGGTGGTCGTGCTGAGAAGGTCAGATACACTACTCATCTGAGCTGAACATTTAAAGGGGCGGTCAGGTTGTTGACCCTTACTGGTTATGGTTCTTGTAATTACAGGCCAAATACACGTGGCTATAAAGTTACACACTGACATTGGTTAAATATCTTTGCTGTGACTGAGCAAAATTTACAAAAACAAGTTTCTGGCCAACCCTGTCTTTAGCCAGACCCACTGTACTGGCCAACTATTTGGGAAAGAGTTTAGTAACACAGGTCAGAGTGAATTGAGGTTTATCTGAGACACACTTGTTGTTCAGCACAGTCCTGCCTTCTTTTAACCTTGTCCTAACCCTCAACTAACCTTCCCCTAACCTTTCCCTCCCCCAATACAGCAGTACTGAATCTTAAAGCAGATCCTCCCTCTTTAACTTCAACCTTCCAACAACCTTCCCTCCCCTCATACCAACAGTCATTTTGTGAGGACAACCCAACTAACCCCCGTGTCGTTAACCCTTCACAACCTTCCCCTCCCCTCATACCAACAGTCATTTTGTGAGGACAACCCAACTAACCCGTGTCGTTAACCCTTCACAACCTTCCCCTAACCTTCCCCTCCCCTCATACCAACAGTCATTTTGTGAGGACAACCCAACTAACCCCCGGGTCGTTAACCCTTCACAACCTTCCCCTCCCCTCATACCAACAGTCATTTTGTGAGGACAACCCAACTAACCCCCGTGTCGTTAACACTTCACAACCTTCCCCAACCTTCCCCTCCCCTCAACCCAACAGTCATTTTGTGAGGACAACCCAACTAACCCCGTGTCGTTAACCCTTCACAACCTTCCCCTCCCTCTCCCTCCTGAGAGAGTGTGCACGTGTGGCTCCTAAGTGGTCACTGTGTTAGATCTACAACCTATGAGAGAATGTAAAGACCCTGTACACTAACACTACAGCTGTTAAACCTTCAGCAGTTGTTAAGCTGAGCCCAGGTCAGTTTTAGTAGTATAATTTAATACTGTATTTACGTAACGTCGACCACTGCTCTTATCCGGGAACAGATAACATCAGCACCATGAACTTCTACGTTTCATAAAACATTGACTCTTAAAA
>NC_092172.1:33105962-33186704 GCF_045791955.1 Oncorhynchus clarkii lewisi | reverse complement strand
ACTGTTGTTAGCCCAGTACAGGAATGTACCATCTACATAAGACATAATGCCAATGTTCACAGCTCAACGTCAGAGTCATCGGTTCCTCGTGGACCACAGCCACGACATATTGGTGCTATTCCAGCACCAGCACACCTGATTCAACTAGTCAGCTAATCCTCAAACCTTTAAGTAGTGAACTCTGGTGGAACTGTTGGAGGTCTGGAGGAACGGTTTGGGAGACATTGGTTTAGAGCAGGTGTGTCAAGCTCATTTTGCCCCGAGGTCCAGAGGGCCACATTGAAAATGGGTTATGTTTCCTCGCCCTCTGGTTTAGAGGATGAGGCGTGGGGTTTGGGGAACCAAACTCACATGTTTTACATGGTATCTGACACTGATGTCTGTATATGTAATGTTGTATTTAGACGGCATATTTGTCTTGAAATGGTGAAGAACAGAGTTTGTGCTCCAGACTCTGTGGGAATAGCAGCCAGCATAACAAACCCAATATGACTTACCTGGCCAGCAGTCCCAGTAAACACAAACACTCCTTATACCCATTATATACACACCACTTAGAGGGCAGAATCCATGAAGTACCGTGCAGAGCTATTTGACTTCAAGCACAGAACATGGTCAGATAAAGACAGATCTTGACATCGCAGCTCCTCGTCTCTCTCTCACACACACACACACACACACACACACACACACACACACACACACACACACACACACACACACACACACACACACACACACACACACACACACACACACACACACACACACACACACACACACACACTTCACTTGAGAATGTCTATGGGTAGTATAACAAGAAGGTTCTATTTGGGTTGAACAAGCACTTTGTCATGGTTCCATGAAGACCGCTTCGTACTGTAGCTTGCTGATATACAGGATACTTAGAGAAGTATCAGTAACAAGTTAATGCCTTGTGGGACTAAGTAATGTCCCTCGTTCCCTGTTAAGTTATCATGGCCTGGCACTGTATAAGTGTACTTGTAAGGATTTGCATAAAGAGGGTCTACTTCCTTAATGGATGAAGTGGATAGGTGAATTTCCGCTTGGCTAGACACACAACAGTGTGCATTCCTCTCTGGCCTAGAACTGCTACGGGTCCCAAATAGCACTCTATTCCCTATGATATAGTGCAGTGCTTTTGACTAGAGCACATAGGGTTCTGGTCAAAAAGAGTGCACTATACAGGGGATAGGGTACCATTTGGGATGCAAGCCTAGTCTAGCACTGTGTTCTAGTGCACTACAGCATATGATGTGGGGAATCTGTCTTTCTGAAACAAGTGTCGTACCTTCTGTGTCTCTCTCTCTCCTTCCTCCTGTCGTACCTTCTGTGTCTCTCTCTCTCCTTTCTCCTGTCGTACCTTCTGTGTCTCTTTCTCTCCTTCCTCCTGTCGTACCTTCTGTGTCTCTCTCTCCTTCCTCCTGTCGTACCTTCTGTGTGTCTCTCTCTACTTCCTCCTGCCGTACTTTCTGTGTCTCTCTCTCCTTCCTCCTGTCGTACCTTCTGTGTCTCTCTCTCCTTCCTCCTGTCGTACCTTCTGTGTCTCTCTCTCCTTCCTCCTGTCGTACCTCCTGTGTCTCTCTCGCCTTCCTCCTGTCGTACCTCCTGTGTCTCTCTCTCCTTCTCCTGTCGTACCTCCTGTGTCTCTCTCTCCTTCCTCCTGTCGTACCTCCTGTGTCTCTCTCTCCTTCCTCCTGTCATACCTCCTGTGTCTCTCTCTCCTTCCTCCTGTCGTACCTCCTGTGTCTCTCTCTCCTTTCTCCTGTCGTACCTCCTGTGTCTCTCTCTCCTTCCTCCTGTCGTACCTTCTGTCTCTCTGTCTCTCCTTCCTCCTGTCGTACCTTCTGTGTCTCATCTCTCCTCCCTCCTGTCGTACCTTCTGTGTCTCTCTCTCCTTCCTCCTGTTGTACCTTCTGTGTCTCTCTCTCCTTCCTCCTGTTGTACCTTCTGTGTCTCTCTATCTCCTCCCTCCTGTCGTACCTTCTGTGTCTCTCTCTCCTTCCTCCTGTCGTACCTTCTGTCTCTCTGTCTCTCCTTCCTCCTGTTGTACCTTCTGTCTCTCTGTCTCTCCTTCCTCCTGTCGTACCTTCTGCATCTCTCTCTGTCTTTCGCCTTCTCTATTCTCTCTGTCTCTCCTTCCTCCTGTCGTACCTCCATTTCTCTTTCTATTCTCTCTCTCCTTCCTCCCATCGTACCTCCACTTCTCTTTCTATTCTCTCTCAAATCTCTCTCTCCTTCCTCCTGTCACACCTCCTCTCCCTCTCTCTCTCTCCCTCCTTCCTCACATCTCCAGTTCTCTGTCTCTCTACTCTCTCTCTCTTCCTCTCCCCTTCCTCCAGTCATACAGCCTCAGACAGACATTTTAATAAAGCACCTATCCAGGGAAGAGGATATGGCAACATTGATCATCAGTCTGTGGTTCCTAAAACAATAACTTCTAGCCTAAAACTAGAACCCAGAGCTTCTGACATTCAACATGGAGAGGATAAATATTTTCCATGTTTAAGATCTTTTTTAGGAACTTCCTATTTCTGACATGTGGTTTTAGATCAGCCTTTGCTACAGCAGCTGTCATGTGGATTCACAAAGAGGAAATACAGTACGATTGTTCAAGAACAAGGATTATTGAGAAATATTGCAGAAGATCAGAAGTTCTCAGACTGTTTTACACTGTAATAGTTTGGAAATATTCATGTAGTCTTCACTGTGGCCCACGTTGAAACAACAAATACTTCAAGCAGTGATCCAGTCTTGAGACATTTTATTGTATCGTGTCATATTGTACATCGTGTCCCCTGATCTGTCATTGACATGGCTGATTAACTTTCTGGAACCACAATGGCTGCCCTGGCACAGTCCAGGTGGGTGACACACCTGGTGGATGAGGTGACTTTCCCTCCCCATGCAATCTGAAGTGCTTATAGCACATGGAAAAGTGCTATATAAATCCAATCCTTATTATACAAGATATTACTATAATATCATCATATTGTAATAATATACATGTTTCCCTCGTACTTTGATCAGGCACATGCACAGATAGGGCCTTACCTGTGTAGAGAACATGCCCTTTGCCCTTCCAGTCTCCTAAGTGTCATTTTGGGTGGTGGTATAATTTCCCCCCCTATTCCCAGTCTGCCCTGTACTGAGATTACAAGCCCGGTTGAGAGATACGGTCACCGGTCGAGTGTCTGTCTATCTACCTAGTTTAAATACAACAGTACTTCAACAGCAGCATGACATTTGATTTAGCTTACATCATCATCAATATTGCGTCTGGTTGGCTGATAGGCAGCAGAGAGAGGCAGAAAGATATCAAACAATCAGGAAAATAAATGGAGCGAGCTAACTAGCAGATTTACATCAATCACCAACATCAATGAGCAGCTGATAGCCCATCCTATTTTCCCCATGTCAATCATGTCTTTAGGAGATACTGTAACTAGCTTGCTTACAATTTGTGATGATGAGTTTGTCTTGTTGCAGAAAAAAATGCCCCCTGAAAGGTCTGTGCACGGCCCTGACTTTGAGCATCTGGAAAAGTGCTTTATAATATCCATCCAAACAATCAGTCAGTATCTCACCTGACAGACCCCACTGATGCACATATCCAGGGCGTCGGCCCGGCAACGTGTTCCGTCTAGAACCTTAGGCGCCAGCTCCACCGTTAGGCTCCTCCCCCGCGCCTGGCACCGCAGGGCGCACGCAGCCGAGGGTTCATAGGGCACGGGAATCCACTCGTAGACCATGCCCTGGTACCTGATGTCATTATGGGCGGAGCACTGCTGGGCTCGGAAGTCTCCCGACTCGACGGGACAGTCCTGGGGAAGAAGGGAGGAGAGGAAAGAAAAGGAAGATAGAGAAGGATAAGATGGCTCGGCAGAGGGAACAAAGAGAAGAGATAACAGCTTACAGTGGGGCAAAAAAGTATTTAGTCAGCCACCAATTGTGCAAGTTCTCCCACTTAAAAAGATGAGAGAGGCCTGTAATTTTCATCATAGGTACACTTCAACTATGACAGACAAAATGAGAAAAAAAATCCAGAAAATCACATTGTAGGATTTTTAATTAATTTATTTGCAAATTATGGTGGAAAATAAGTATTTGGTCACCTACAAACAAGCAAGATTTCTGGCTCTCACAGACCTGTAACTTCTTCTTTAAGAGACTCCTCTGTCCTCCACTCGTTACCTGTATTAATGGCACCTGTTTGAACTTTTTATCAGTATAAAAGACACCTGTCCACAACCTCAAACAGTCACACTCCAAACTCCACTATGGCCAAGACCAAAGAACTGTCAAAGGACACCAGAATCAAAATTGTAGACCTGCACCAGGCTGGGAAGACTGAATCTGCAATAGGTAAGCAGCTTGGTTTGAAGAAATCAACTGTGGGAGCAATTATTAGGAAATGGAAGACATACAAGACCACTGATAATCTCCCTCGATCTGGGGCTTCACTCAAGATCTCACCCGTGGGGTCAAAATGATCACAAGAACGGTGAGCAAAAATCCCAGAACCACACGGGGGGGACCTAGTGAATGGCCTGCAGAGAGCTGGGACCAAAGTAACAAAACCTACCATCAGTAACACACTACGCCGCCAGGGACTCAAATCCTGCAGTGCCAGACGTGTCCCCCTGCTTAAGCCAGTACATGTCCAGGCCCGTCTGAAGTTTGCTAGAGAGCATTTGGATGATCCAGAAGAAGATTGGGAGAATGTCATATGGTCAGATGAAACCAAAATATAACTTTTTGGTCAAAACTCAACTTGTCGTGTTTGGAGGACAAAGAATGCTGAGTTGCATCCAAAGAACACCTACTGTGAAGCATGGGGGTGGAAACATCATGCTTTGGGGCTGTTTTTCTGCAAAGGGACCAGGACGACTGATCCGTGTAAAGGAAAGAATTAATGGGGCCATGTATCGTGAGATTTTGAGTGAAAACCTCCTTCCATCAGCAAGGGCATTGAAAATGAAACGTGCCTGGGTCTTTCAGCATGACAATGATCCCAAACACACCACCCTGGCAACGAAAGAGGGGCTTCTTAAGAAGCATTTCAAGGTCCTGGAGTGGCCTAGCCAGTCTCCAGATCTCAACCCCATAGAAAATCTTTGGAGGGAGTTGAAAGTCTGTGTTGCCCAGCAACAGCCCCAAAACATCACTGCTCTAGAGGAAATCTGCATGGAGGAATGGGCCAAAATACCAGCAACAGTGTGTGAAAACCTTGTGAAGACTTACAGAAAACATTTGACCTCTGTCATTGCCAACAAAGGGTATATAACAAAGTATTGAGATAAACTTTTGTTATTGACCAAATACTTATTTTCCACCATAATTTGCAAATAAATTCATTAAAAATCCTACAATCTGATTTTCTGGATTTTTTTTTTCATTTTGTCTGTCATAGTTGAAGTGTACCGATGATGAAAATCACAGGCCTCTCTCATCTTTTTAAGTGGGAGAACTTGCACAATTGGTGGTTGACTAAATACTTTTTTGCCCCACTGTACATGTGGAAGACCCAACTCTTTGCCAACAGCGAGCCTTTACTACACAGACACGCACACACACGCACAGACACACACACGCACAGACACACACAGACACAGACACACACACACACAGACACACACAGACACGCACAGACACAGACACACACACACACACACAGACACACACAGACACACACACACACGCACAGACACACACACGCACAGACACACACAGACACAGACACACACACACACAGACACACACAGACACGCACAGACACAGACACACACACACACACACAGACACACACAGACACGCACAGACACACACAGACACGCACACACACGCACAGACATACACACGCGCACACACACACAGACACGCACACACACGCACAGACACACACAGACACACACAGACGCACGCACGCAGGCAGGCAGGCAGGCAGGCAGGCAGGCAGGCAGGCAAGCAGACAGAAAGACAGACGCACGCACACGCACACAGACACACACATACACACACACACAGACACACCCTCCCTCTCTTTCTCATTGAACTACATGTATGGGACTTCATAAAGTCAAGTGTTTCTCTCTCTCTCTTGCTTTGTTGATATCCATCTCTTTCACACCGGGAGCGGTGGTCTAAATATTATGCTGGGAACTCATCCCACTGGTCATGATTGAAATCATAGCTAGTCTGCAATACATTCCAGACACAAACCACCTCAATAGAGTAATAGAAACAGTACAGACTAGTCTATCTTTGATTCAAATACTGTGAGAACGACTGTGGTTCCGCTGCTGAGAATAGAAGGCATGTTGATATGAGGTTGTTTTCTTCTGTTCATTGATGGAACATATGATTTTACCATGAGGTCACCCACAGTGCTGAACATGACTGTCAAATACAGTGGCGACTGACAATATTGAGCCAGTGCTTCTCACTGTTACCAGCAAAGTTATAAGCTGGAATAGAAAAGTTATAACAATATATTACCAGTTATAAACTGGAATAGGACTAATAACAAGTTATATGTGTTACATTGATAAGCTTTGGAAATGACTCTGTTGAGGCTTCATAGCGTAGACTAGACTTACCATGTTACTGCACGTTCTGTAGCGGATATTCTTGCCTTCACAGTTCCTACAAAGCAAAATAACAAACCAACATTGTTAGTACAAATTGAAACCAACGGTTTACAAGGAAATGGTTTGGGCTTGAGTGTAATGGTTAATAAAAGTTTTATTTGTGACGGGAAAGCTATATAACACACACCATATCAAACACGTATCATAGAATAGCTTAATATCCCTCAGGGAAATGTGTTTTGTAACAAAGAAAAGCACCATTACACAGAAACGTCTACAACAACAGTGGTGTTTTGTTAGTTTCCTGGGAAGGCTCAGGAGTTACACCTTTGTGAGTCTGGAGGATCGTGGCTGGAGTCAAATCGGGACTGACAGACATTTCATCCTGAATTATAGCTGCCTGTCTCACACACACACACACACACACACACACACACACACACACACACACACACACACACACACACACACACACACACACACCAAACCACGCTTCATCTGCCAACCATCAGATCTCATCGAGCCAACGACCGTCTCAGGACCCCCTCTGGGCTTAAACAAGCAAATCAACCTCTCTCACACAACAAACACACACACACACACACACACTCTGACACCCTCCCACACACACACACTAATCGGTTCACCTCACTCTGTCAAAACCAACTCCTGCCTCGTCTGAAATCCACCACAGCGTAACACTCCATTCCCTCCCCCTTCCTACACCGTATGGACACGCTACAAAATCTGTTCCACCTTGTTAGAAACGATAACTGCAGCCCATCACCCAGTGTGTGTTAACTTCCACTTCGCCACATTTCTCATTCTCACCCCCGGGGGTAGAATAACATTGGTCTAAACTGGTAGCAGCTCATTTGTTCGGGGCAATGCCCCAAATGGCACCCTATTCCCTACACAGTGCACTACTTTTGACCAGAGCCTTATGGGCCCTGGTCAAAAGTAGTACACTACATTGGGAATAGGGTGCCATTTGGGACGCAAAGCGGATGTTAAAAAGCTTCAGTCTAATCGTCCATTAGGGTGAACGGGGAGTTGGAGACCACACTATGGCCATTCAGCCTGCTCCAAGGAAAAGCAGGCACCGAGGCAGAGTAGGAATGTCTCTGTCTTAACGAACCAATTAATGGCTTTCCCTCATCGAGATGAATCACTCATCCACACTGGGTTATACGTATAGGCTGGAGACAGGCACATACACATGCATACAGACATACACGGACACACACACGGACATGCACGCAGAGCCACAAGCACACGCACACACACACGGCTGTGTGTAGACCATGCTTTCAGGGTCTAGGAATGTCTATGAGGTGGCTATTTGTCTTCTAGCGGACAAACAGAGAGCAAAAGTCCACAGACATGAGGAAGGATAGGCAGCACTGTGTCTAATGGTGTAGGGTGAAGTTGCCCCTTGACACTGATCTTGGGTCAGTGTTGCATTTTCTCCACTAATAGTTAAGGTTAGGGGAAACTGATCCTAGATCTGTACCTAGGGGCAAACTTCACCCCTGAGCATGTCTAACAGAGTAAACCAAAATCTAGCATTATCAGGTGTGTAAGTGCTGGGCAGGAACAAAAGCCTGCATACCCTGCAGCTCTCCAGGACCGGGATTGAAAAGAATAGTGCTGCTCTAATTCAAGTCTAGACAGATATTCCTAGACAGATATTTCCTCCCAGTCACTGGATGTTTCTATAAGGACAGATGAAGTTAGCAGGAGTCTGGGGGGGAGGGGCCTTAGAGAAGACAAGGCGCTGGGCACACAGCGTCTGACGTCCAAGAGCAACATGGGGCCAGACACTACCCCAGTTTGTCTGTGTATCTCTCTCTGTGTGTGTTTGTGTGTGTGTGTGTGTGTGTGTGTGTGTGTGTGTGTGTGTGTGTGTGTGTGTGTGTGTGTGTGTGTGTGTACGTGCGTGAGTGTATCTCTCTGTGTGTGTGTGTTTTATGTCTGGAGTAAGCTGGAGTGGGGCAGGGAGAAAGAGATGACAGTAGACTTAAGGTGTTCTCTGCAGTCTTTCTATGTTCCCCTTCATCTACACAGGCAGCTCTTCTGCTGGCTTAACCCTAACACCTGACACACACACACACACACAATCCCAGTGCGCTCGAGCAGGTGTGTTGGCTGATGCAGGGAATTAGAGATATTGCTCAAATAACTGTAAATCTCCCTGTGGGGGAAGCAGGCAAATCAAGCCCACAATCACTTCCAGACTTCTACACTCATTTAATCAATGAAGGGAAGTCAGGACAGAGGTCTGAGGTTGTGTTTCAAATGGTACACTATTACCTATAAAGTGCACTACGTTTGGGGAAAAGAATCTGATTGGTGAACTGGAATAATTGTTATCTCATCCAACAACCCCTATATTTTTTATTTTATTTCACCTTTATTTAACCAGGTAGGCTAGTTGAGAACAAGTTCTCATTTATGGCCACTTATCATTCAGTTAAGTTGCGTCCCAAATGGCACCCTATTCCCTACTGTATATAGTGAATACAGTGCCTTCAGGAGGTATTCATACCCCTTGACTTATTTGGATTAAATTGATTTATTTTCTCACCCATCTACACACAATATCCCTTAGGGACAAAGTTAAAAGATTTTAGAAATGTTTGCAAATGTATTGAAAATGAAATACAGACATATCTAAACTACATATGTAATCACACCCCTGAGAAAATACTTTTTTACCTGTTATTCTTTTAAAAATGGTTTGTCAAATTGGTTATGTATCACTGCTAAACAACCATTGTCATGTCTTGCCATAGATTTTCAAGTAGATTTAAGTCAAAACTGTAACTAGGTCACTCGGGAACATTTTCTGTCTTCTTGGTAAGAAACTCCAGTGTAGATTTGGATCTGCTGAAAGGTGAATTCATCTCCCAGTGTCTGGTGGAAAGCAGATTGAACTAGGTTTCCCTCTAGGATTTTGCCTGTGCTTAGCTCCATTCCATTTATTTTTTATCCTGAAAAACTTTCCCATGAACAATTACTGTCACGTGTGCTCCCTCTCTGGCCTCTAGGTCACCAGTCTGCTCGTCATGGCCCACACCTGTCACCATCGTAACGCATAATTACGCATTATGACACTCACCTGGACTCCATCACCTACTTGATTAACTGCCCTATATTTGTAACTCCTTTTGGCTCCTTCCCCAGTCGTCATTGTTTCTGTTCCTGTTTCATGTCAGTGCACAGTTTGTGTTACGTGTTTGTTTCATTTATTTATTAAATGTTTTCACTCCCTGAACTTGCTTCCCGACTCGCAGATTACAGCGTTACAATTACAAGCATACCCATAACATGATGCAGCCAATATGGAGAGTGCTACTCAGTAATGTGTTGTATTGGATTTGCCCGAAATATAACACTTTGTGCTTTGCCACATTTTTTGCAGTATTCCTTTAGTGTTTGCCTTTTTGCATACAGGATGCATATTTTGGAATATTTTTATTCTGTACAAGCGTAGAGTAACTACAATGTTGTTGATCCATCTTCAGTGTTCCCATTTAGCTAGTTTGCTGATGCTAGATAATTTGTCCTGGGAGATAAACATTGGGTTGTTATTTTAACTGAAATGTACAATGTCCTTTTTTTGCTGGATCTTTGTAGAATTTGGACCAATTTTGAGTCACACAATTGTGTGTTTTCTACTCCAACAATTAATTATTGGATAAAAGGGGAATCCTAGTTAGTTTCTAGTAATCTCTCTTTATGGCAGTTGGCAACCAACTTTAAGGTGCATTACTGTAACCAACTGCACTGGAGTGTGGAACTCATTCATTTTTCAATCACCGATGTAGGGATATGCTCCTAAAAACCAATGAGGAGATGGGAGAGGCAGGACTTGCAGCACGTCATGCATATAAAATAGAATCAAGTTCTATTTCAGCACCTAGCTACGCAGACGCTTGTTGACGCGCGCAAACAGTTTGGATGAATGACTGAACAACATGTATGTGCACATTTATTTTGCAACGCTAGCGCAAGCAGTGCGGTCAGCATTTTAGATTGTTGATAACATGTAAACTATATTTGGTATCCAATATTTATTGAAAACATAAATACAATTGCACAATAATCACTTGTCTCTCAAATTCATCATTACAGTTATTGGTCAGCTAGCTAGTAAATGTTTTGCCATATTAGCATAAACATGACATTAGTCAAAACAAGACATGGTATCAAGAACAAACGTAAGGAAGTCCAGAGTGTACAAATTAATAACTAAAATATGTATCTCATTATCACCACATAAATGTTTTTTTGTCTACACACACAATAAGCACCTCATCAAGAAGCCCTGTTGCTGTGTTGACTGCAATGTGCTCGTGGGGAATTTAAGCCCTGAACAATGCCTGACAGGCATCCCTGTCTCCCAGGCTGCGTGGCACACCCAAGACCACGGCCAATCTCATGCAAGAAACAACGCAGCTAACTTGGTTAGTATTATGAGCTAGCTAGTTAGGTAGGTAGTCTTGTTAGCTATCTAGCTAGCTTGTTATCTATGCTGGTTGTTAGCTTGCATAGCTTATACTGTACGTGTATAATTATAAGGGACACTTCATGTTTCGTGGATAAAATGTATATTTTTCAGTGGGTGAGCTCCATTCCTGACAGGCTGTAAAACCTGAAGTGTACCTTACAATTATAAACATATAAATTATGCAAGCTAACAACCAGCATAGATAACTAGCTAGCTAGCTCACTCACAAGACTAGCCAAGTTAGCTGTGTTGTTGCTTGCATGCGATTGGCTGTGGGGTGCGGCAAGCTGCCTGTCAGGCATCGTTCAGGGCTTATATGACCCACAAAGGGCTAAGATGGCCCCACGACCTCTTAGCTCAACACACAGACTTCTGCCCCATTGAAGCGTTTGTATCGTTTTCGTAACGTTGTCAGGTAACCCATCTATAGTGCACTACTTTTGACCAGGGCCCAAAGTCTGGTAAAAAGGAATGCACTGCGTGGCGAAACGGGTGTCACTTGGGACATAGCAGAACTATGTCAAAAAGTAAGATAAACAACAGTCATATGTATTGTAGTAACACCACTTCCTATTGCATAAACACAAGATGCCCTTGTCAATGTCTTTGAAAGGCCAAAGAGAGGGACATTAAAAAGGAAAGATATACATCTGTGTCCCATCAGTAACCCTACACCCCTCTGAGCACCACTCTTAACACACAGGAAACATTCAATTGAGCAACGATGATCCCAATTTCACAAAGCAGGGTAATAAAATCTGCCCTGAATCCGTCCAAAGGTCAACACTGTGTGTGTGTGTGTGTGTGTGTGTAATTGTCTTCTCCCTGTTTCTATTATAAATGGATACAGGATTCATTCCATAATCACTGTTGCTAATTAACCCTGTTTAGTAGCTCTATCGTTTGATTTGTATTTTTATATTTGTGCTGTTGTAAACCATTTTACTTTTCACATTTGAGTCATTTAGCAGACGCTCTTAACAAGAACAACTTACAGTAGTGAGTGCATACATTTCCATACCTTTTCGTACTGATCACCCGTGGGAATTGAACCCACAACCTTGGCATTGTCATGCTCTACCAACTGAGCCACATGGGTATGATTTTGGCAGAGAGTAATTTCCCAACACTAAGGTGATGCACAGGTTGAGTAGTGTTCAGAACAATGGAGAATAATACCAATGTTGTGCTAGGAGGGATGTGTGTGTCTACATGTGTCTGTCTGTTTGTCTGTCTGTTCCTCTGTTTGTCTGTATGCGTCTGCGTGTAGTTCCAGGAGTAAACTCACTACCATTAGGATGCAATGTGTCGTAGATTGGATATAATGTGAATGACTGGCAGCTCTTCTCCCATAAAGTTGACCCTTGTTGCTCTCTAAAGAGAATGTAAACTGTAACATCTAATGAATTACAGGGTTTAACCTCCCATCCTCCCCAGGATCTAATCTCCCATTCTCCCCAGGATCTAATCTCCCATCCTCCCCAGGATCTAACCTCCCATCCTCCCCAGGATCTAACCTCCCATCCTCCCCAGGATCTAACCTCCCATCCTCCCCAGGATAGAACCTCCCATCCTCCCCAGGATCTAATCTCCCATCCTCCCCAGGATCTAATCTCCCATCCTCCCCAGGATCTAATCTCCCATCCTCCCCAGGATCTAATCTCCCATCCTCCCCAGGATCTAACCTCCCATCCTCCCCAGGATCTAACCTCCCATCCTCCCCAGGATCTAACCGCCCATCCTCCCCAGGATCCTAGGATAGAACCTCCCATCCTCCCCAGGATGTAACCTCCCATCCTCCCCAGGATCTAACCTCGCATCCTCCTCAGGATGTAACTTCCCATCCTCCCCAGGATAGAACCTCCCATCCTCCCCAGGATTTAACCTCCCATCCTCCCCAGGATCTAATCTCCCATCCTCCCCAGGATTTAACTTCCCATCCTCCCCAGGATCTAATCTCCCATCCTCCCCAGGATCTAACCTCCCATCCTCCCCAGGATCTAACCTCCCATCCTCCCCAGGATGCAAACTCCCATCCTCCCCAGGATGTAACCTCCCATCCTCCCCAGGAATGTGTGTGTGATACTGACCCTCCGTTGAGACACCTGCGTAGAGAGTAAGAGGCCCCGCCTCCACAGGTGCGTGAGCAGTCGCTCCAGGTGCCCCATGCATCCCAGCCACTGTCCCCGTCCTCATCTGATCCAGTCATACGAGACGCCTGAGAGAGAGAGGGGAAAGAGGTTAGAGTATACCTTACACATGCATGGCACGCATGCATGTACGCACACACACACACAAATAAGCACACACACAATAACACAAAAAACGTGCTACTATGTGTTATTGTAGTGAATTGGGGGGGTAGCCTTGGCTGTACTTGGGAGTTTGAAGAAAAATAATCAGATTTTTCTTACAGTCCCTGGAAATGTGTCTTTTGCTTTTTGACCAAACACCACAAGACCCACACAACTCTGAGGGGCTAGAAACACAGGTGCTGCTTGTCATTCCAACACGTGTTGTTATGACAAGAGAATCAAGCTGCTTTTCTAAATCACAAGGGCCTAATCCCAAACTGCTTGTCTAGATCACTAGGGCCTAAACCCAAATCGACCCTATGCCCTATTCACTTGTGGAGATCAGAGAGGATTTGACAGATGTAAGCAATTTGGAAATAGCTCCAATGTGCCCTCTGATAGGCGAAGGGGAAGTTTCCATACATTGCTTTTACCAATCAAATCTTCTCAGATCTCCACAAGTGCATATCGCGTAGGGGGCTTTGGATTGCAGCATATTCTATGGAAATACCTTTTTGCAAAACACTCCTCATCAGTGAGCATGATCATGGATTTCAAAAGGTTCTCCTGGCTGTGTGTTATGAGCGTATTAAAGCCCAGGTGAGTGAGAGGGTTCTCCTGGCTGTGTGTTATGAGTGTATTAAAGCCCAGGTGAATGAGAGGGTTCTCCTGGCTGTGTGTTATGAGCGTATTAAAGCCCAAGTGAGTGAGAGGGTTCTCCTGGCTGTGTGTTATGAGCGTATTAAAGCCCAGGTGAATGAGAGGGTTCTCCTGGCTGTGTGTTATGAGCGTATTAAAGCCCAGGTGAATGAGAGGGTTCTCCTGGCTGTATCTCACCAAAAATAGGAAAGTTGGTTTCCTGTGGCTCAGTGATGTCAAAGCAGACCCTCTAGTGTCATAGAGAGACGTAATATGACAGTGTGTGTGTGTGTGTGTGTGTGTGTGTGTGTGTGTGTGTGTGTGTGTGTGTGTGTGTGTGTGTGTGTGTGTGTGTGTGTGTGTGTGTGTGTGTGTGCGTGCGTGCGTGCGTGCGTGCGTGCGTGCGTGCGTGCGTGCGTGCGTGTGTCAGAGAATCTGATGGTGTTTTTCAGGGAGACCAGGCCCAGTAGACAACTCAAACCTTCTTGGGACTATCTCACACTGTGCCCTTCATGTTTAGTATCACCAGACTCACAACTGGAAATATGTATTTACTTTGAACTATTCAATACTGTGTCTGCATCCCAAACAGCACCGTTTTCCTTATATAGTGCACTACTTTTAACCATAGGGCTCTGGTCAAAAGTAGTGCACTATGTAGGGAATAGGATGCCATTTGGGAAACAGAATGTTATTTCTGGATGAGAGTGGACATAGACCTTCTACAGAGCATTTCTCTGGGCGGAGTTTAAATTGCTAACACAGGAAAATGTCTAATTCTTTTGACATTGTTATTTATGCCTGGTTACTGATGGTAGAATGTCTTACAGTACATTCCTCTGACGGTCTTATTTCAATCTCTCTTCCAGACCCCAAATCACCCTGACCTTGGATGAAATCAGAACGGTCGCCATTCTAGAATGTTTCTCTCTCATATGCAGTACACACATAGGCACATACTGTACACACATAGGCACATACTGTACACACATAGGCACATACTGTACACACATAGGCACATACTGTACACACATAGGCACACACTGTACACACATAGGCACATACTGTACACACAACCAGATGGAGACATGTGCACAGACAGACAGACAGACAGACAGACAGGCACGCACACACACACACTTTATTTATTTAACTAGGCAAGTCAGTTAAGAAATTCTTATTTACAATGATGACCTAGGAACAGTGGGTTAACTGCCTTGTTCAGTGACAGAACGACAGATTTTTACCTGTGTGTGTGTGTGTGTGTGTCTGTCTGTCTGTCTGTCTGTCTGTCTGTCTGTCTGTCTGTCTGTCTGTCTGTCTGACTGTCTGTCTGTCTGTCTGTCTGTCTGTCTGTCTGGATCTGATTCTGAAACCCCTTGCTATTGTTTGACTTCCAACCCCCAGACTAGACCAAAGCAGGCTAATGAGATACATTTTCAGTCAACTTACTAATGGAATGAGAGACCACCTTTTGTTATTAAGCTGGCTGGAAGCTGACATCCAACAGTAATAACATTGCGATGAGGAGAATCTGTCCGGGACGTTTTGGCTGAGACGACTGGCTCGCTCTATTGTGTCAGTTCTGAATAGCTCTGTATCAGCATTCTGTAGCCATTTCCACTGACAGAGACAGAGACAGAGAATGAGAGAGAGAGAGAGAGAGAGAGAGAGAGAGAGAGAGAGAGAGAGAGAGAGAGAGAGAGAGCTGGGGAGAGGGAAAGAAAGATGGAGAGAGAGAGAGAGAGAGAGAGAGAGAGAGAGAGAGAGACAGAGACAGAGACAGAGAATGAGAGAGAGAGAGAGAGAGAGAGAGAGAGAGAGAGAGAGAGAGAGAGAGAGAGAGCTGGGGAGAGGGAAAGAAAGATGGAGAGAGAGAGAGAGAGAGACAGAGACAGAGAATGAGAGAGAGAGAGAGAGAGAGAGAGAGAGACAGAGCCAGAGACAGAGAAGACAGAGAAGAGAGAGAGAGAGAGAGAGAGAGAGAGAGATCCCTCTGCAGCCCAGCCTGCTATATTCCATTCTCTGCTCTGTTCATTCATTCATCCTACCATGCATGATGCAACAACTGTCAGCCAAATAGAACAGAGCTATAGGATATCATATTATTATAAAATCATTTTTGGTACATTAATGGCTGCATCCCAAATTACATACTATTACCTACATAGTGTACTAATTATAACCATGGCCAATAGGGCAAGAGTCAAGAGTAGTGCACTATGTAGGAAATAGGGTGCCATTTGGGATGTAGATCTAAGAGAGTTTTTCAGAGAGTTTCAGAGAGATAAAACAGTGTTGCATATTTTGTTTACATAAGTTGTAACTGCTATGGAGTTGCTATGGAGTTGATATGGAGTTGCTATGGTGTTGCTATGGAGTTGCTATGGAGTTGCACAGATTATAGCTGGCAGCATTCATCTGTCTATGTGTAAAACACAAGTTGATCTGTATTCAATGGGACATGGTCAAGGTGATTACAGAATTCCTCATCTAGCTGCTTCTAGTGTGCGTGTCAGCTGTTGTGTGTGTGCACATGTGAGCTGTAGCTGCTGTCAGTGTGTATGTGTGCAGATATGTGTGTGTGTCCTGCAGCCTGCAGTGTGGAGGCTCCTACTGTCTGGCTAGACTCAGCACAGTGGAGGGCTGGATGGCTGAGGTGCTGAGGGTTTAGGGTGGATACAGCCATCTGTCTTTCCTACTTAACTTCATCCTCTCTACCCCTCCATTGGTCCTCGCTCCCTCATTCCTGTCTAGTCCAACCTCCTCTGGGCACTCTCTTTCTCTCTTTCTGTTTCTCTGTCTCTCATAAACAGGGCATCCTGTCTCTGAGTCTCATCCAAGACCTCTACATGGCAGCTCTCCATCCTGTCTCTATCCCCACCCTTCCTCTCTTCATCCTTCCATCTCTCTCTGTGTGCCTCTCTCTCTCCCTATATGTCTCTCTCTCTCTGTGCCTCTCTCTATCTCCCTCTCTGTCTCTCTGTCTCTTTGTCTCTCTCTCGTGTGTGTAACACACGCTGTGGCACACGTACACCCACAACCTGTCTAGTAGGTCCTACAAGGGTTGAATTGCACTGTCTGGAGGACAGTTTAAGAGCAACTAGGTGTGAGTCAGAAAACCCATAGCCGGTATCTGGAAGCCCCATTAGAGAGAGCTCTATGAGGCTCCCTGAAAACAAGACTGGGAAGAAAATGCTACTCTTTTAGCCCTACCGTACCATATCTGTACTTAGCCAGTCACAAAGGACCTGTACCATTACTGTACTTAGCCAGTCACAAAGGGCCTGTACCATTTCTGTACTTAGCCAGTCACAAAGGGCCTGTACCATTTATGTACTTAGCCAGTCACAAAGGGCCTGTACCATTTCTGTACTTAGCCAGTCACAAAGGGCCTGTACCATTTCTGTACTTAGCCAGTCACAAAGGGCCTGTACCATTTCTGTACTTAGCCAGTCAGAAAGGGCCTGTACCATTTCTGTACTTAGCCAGTCAGATAAGGCCCTGTACCATTTCTGTACTAGCCAGTATGTACTTAGCCAGTCAGAAAGGGCTCTGTACCATTTCTGTACTTAGCCAGTCACAAAGGGCCTGTACCATTTCTGTACTTAGCCAGTCACAAAGGGCCTGTACCATTTCTGTACTTAGCCAGTCACAAAGGGCCTGTACCATTTCTGTACTTAGCCAGTCACAAAGGGCCTGTACCATTTCGGTACTTAGCCAGTCACAAAGGGCCTGTACCATTTCTGTACTTAGCCAGTCACAAAGGGCCTGTACCATTTCTGTACTTAGCCAGTCACAAAGGGCCTGTACCATTTCTGTACTTAGCCAGTCACAAAGGGCCTGTACCATTTCTGTACTTAGCCAGTCACAAAGGGCTCTGTACCATTTCTGTACTTAGCCAGTCACAAAGGGCCTGTACCATTTCTGTACTTAGCCAGTCACAAAGGGCCTGTACCATTTCTGTACTTAGCCAGTCAGAAAGGGCTCTGTACCATTTCTGTACTTAGCCAGTCACAAAGGGCCTGTACCATTTCTGTACTTAGCCAGTCACAAAGGGCCTGTACCATTTCTGTACTTAGCCAGTCAGAAAGGGCTCTGTACCATTTCTGTACTTAGCCAGTCACAAAGGGCCTGTACCATTTATGTACTTAGCCAGTCAGAAAGGGCTCTGTACCATTTCTGTACTTAGCCAGTCACAAAGGGCCTGTACCATTTCTGTACTTAGCCAGTCACAAAGGGCCTGTACCATTTCTGTACTTAGCCAGTCACAAAGGGCCTGTACCATTTCTGTACTTAGCCAGTCACAAAGGGCCTGTACCATTTATGTACTTAGCCAGTCAGAAAGGGCTCTGTACCATTTCTGTACTTAGCCAGTCACAAAGGGCCTGTACCATTTCTGTACTTAGCCAGTCACAAAGGGCCTGTACCATTTCTGTACTTAGCCAGTCACAAAGGGCCTGTACCATTTCTGTACTTAGCCAGTCACAAAGGGCCTGTACCATTTCTGTACTTAGCCAGTCAGAAAGGGCCCTGTACCATTTCTGTACTTAGCCAGTCACAAAGGGCCTGTACCATTTCTGTACTAGCCAGTCACAAAGCCAGTCACAAAGGGCCTGTACCATTTCTGTACTTAGCCAGTCACAAAGGGCCTGTACCATTTCTGTACTTAGCCAGTCACAAAGGGCCTGTACCATTTCTGTACTTAGCAGTCAGAAAGGGCCCTGTACCATTTATGTACTTAGCCAGTCAGGGCCCTGTACCATTTCTGTACTTAGCCAGTCACAAAGGGCCTGTACCATTTCTGTACTTAGCCAGTCACAAAGGGCATTTATGTACTTGTCAGAAAAGGCCCTGTACCATTTCTGTACTTAGCCAGTCACAAAGGGCTCTGTACCATTTCTGTACTTAGCCAGTCAGAAAGGGCCCTGTACCATTTCTGTACTTAGCCAGTCACAAAGGGCCTGTACCATTTCTGTACTTAGCCAGTCACAAAGGGCCTGTACCATTTCTGTACTTAGCCAGTCACAAAGGGCCTGTACCATTTCTGTACTTAGCCAGTCAGCCAGTCAGAAAGGGCCCTGTACCATTTCTGTACTTAGCCAGTCAGAAAGGGCTCTGTACCATTTCTGTACTTAGCCAGTCACAAAGGGCTCTGTACCATTTCGGTACTTAGCCAGTCAGAAAGGGCCCTGTACCATTTCTGTACTTAGCCAGTCAGAAAGGGCTCTGTACCATTTCTGTACTTAGCCAGTCACAAAGGGCCTGTACCATTTCTGTACTTAGCCAGTCACAAAGGGCCTGTACCATTTCTGTACTTAGCCAGTCAGAAAGGGCCTGTACCATTTCTGTACTTAGCCAGTCACAAAGGGCTCTGTACCATTTCTGTACTTAGCCAGTCAGATAAGGCCCTGTACCATTTCTGTACTTAGCCAGTCACAAATGGCTCTGTACCATTTCTGTACTTAGCCAGTCACAAAGGGCATGTACCATTTCTGTACTTAGCCAGTCACAAATGGCTCTGTACCATTTCTGTACTTAGCCAGTCACAAAGGGCTCTGTACCATTTCTGTACTTAGCCAGTCACAAAGGGCTCTGTACCATTTCGGTACTTAGCCAGTCACAAAGGGCTCTGTACCATTTCTGTACTTAGCCAGTCAGAAAAGGCCCTGTACCATTTCAGTGCGTCACACATGGCTGTCTTCAAGTAGGAGGTCAGATAGGGGTGGTGGTGGTTCAGAATCACACTCATGTGATGAGTAACTTTGAGAACTGAAGACTTTTTCCTATTTTCCTATTTTCTCAAGGAACTAATGCCTAGGCTTTAGCTCAGCAGGGGAATGTGGTCTTATGGAGAGCCGGGTTCGAAACCTGGTCAGTCACAGTAAAACGTGTACTCTTTGACCAAAGAAGACATGGCTAGCTATGTTCCCTGACCTCCTACCTGTCGTCACATGGTTGTCACCACCAGTTAATTTGGCTTAGGCACCAATAACACAACCAAGACTTGACAATGACAAAAGACATCAAACTGATAGAAATGTAGATCTTACTAGTCCCCAAGAAAAACTAAACATATTAAAGAATGCTGACAGGAATAACGCTAGATTAAACCAGAAAACTATATGGGGCATCCAATGATAGCATTAGCTACTATAAATGTGTATATCAGAAACTGACTGTGTGATTGTATGCTGTCAACATTGTCTAGTCAAGAGAGATGTCATAGGGGCAGTTTCCAGACACAGATTAATCCTAGTCAGGTAATCCTGGACTAAAAAAATCAATCTCAAAGGAGAAACACAATTGAAAATGTTTTTTAGTCCAGGGCCAGGCTTAATCTGTGTCTGAAACGGCCCCATAAAGTCCACATAATGACTGGAAGGATGTACCAGACGTGGGTGTCACACTCTGATCATAGTTTGCGTTGTTTGTTTCTATGTTTTGTATTGTGGGGTGTGGGTGATTGTTCCTGTTTCCAGTGTTCCTGTGTTGGTATTCACGTTACGGGACTGTTTCGTCTTCGTTCTTTTTGTCGGTTCATTGTTTTTGTTCGTTGTTTAAGTATCCCATTAAAAATGGATAATCATCACGCTGCATTTTGGTCCTCCTCTCTTTCTCCCGAAGACGATCGTTACGGAATCACCCACCACCAAAGGACCAAGCAGCGTGGTAACGGGCAGCAGCAGGAAAGGCAGCGATATCAGGACTCCTGGACATGGGAGTGAGATCTGGACTATGTCACGACTTGGGAAGAGATAGACAGGTCGACCCAGGGAGAGCGCCGGAGCCCGCCTGGGATTCTCTGGAGCAGTGTGAGGATGGATACCGGCATATGGAGTTGGCACGACGATCAAGGAAGCCCGAGAGGCAGCCCCAAAAATGTATTGGGGAAGGGCACACGGGGAGTGTGGCTAAGGCAGGTAGGAGACCTGCGCCAACTCCCCGTGCTTACCGTGGAGAGAGAGGGCGTCGTACTGGTCAGGCACCGTGTTATGCGGTGGAGCGCACGGTGTCCCCAGTACGCGTGCTTAGCTCGGTGCGCTACATCCCAGCTCCTCATATCGGCCGGGCTAGAGTGGGCATCGAGCCAGGTGCCATGAAGCCGGCTCTACGCATCTGGTCTCCAGTCTCCTCGGGCCGGCGTACATGGCACCAGCCTTACGCATGGTGTCCCCGGTTCGCCAGCACAGCCCAGTGCGGGCTATTCCACCTCTCCGCACTGGCCTGGCTACGGGGAGCATTCAAACAGGTCGGTTGGGCAGGCTCGGTGCTCAAGAGCTCCAGTGCGCCTGCACGGTCCGGTCTATCCGGTGCCACCTCCACGCACCAGCCCTCTGATGGCAGCCCCTCGCACCAGGCTGTCTCTCCGTCTTCTGCCTACAGGTGCTCCCGCCTGTCCTGCGCTGCCAGAGCCTTCCTCCTCTCCAGCGCTGTCAGTCTCCCGTCTGTCCTGAGCCGCCAGAGTCTCCCGCCTGCCCAGCGCTGTCCGAGTCTCCCGTCTGTCCTGAGCCGCCAGAGTCTCCCGCCTGCCCAGCGCTGTCCGAGTCTCCCGTGTGTCCTGAGCCACCAGAGTCTCCCGTCTTTCCTGAGCCGCCAGAGTCTCCTGCCTGCCCAGCGCTGTCCGAGTCTCCCGTCTGTCCTGAGCCGCCAGAGTCTCCCGCCTGCCCAGCGCTGTCCGAGTCTCCCGTGTGTCCTGAGCCACCAGAGTCTCCCGTCTGTCCTGAGCCGCCAGAGTCTCCTGCCTGCCCAGCGCTGTCCGAGTCTCCCGTCTGTCCTGAGCCGCCAGTCTGGCATAGTCCCAAAAGTGCTATCTCCAAGTCAGAATCTGAATCAAGGACACTACAGAGGTGGAAGTATGTCAACATGAGTCACAATGGTTTTTTATCATATTGGGTTCAAAGTTTTGGTAATTTTCCCAAAATTCCCAGGTTTTACAGACATCCCATTTGGACGTTTCCCAGAATCAGGGAATGAAGAGGAAATCTGGAATCCTCCAAACAGGATGTATGGAAAACCTGGGAATTTTGGGAAAGTTACCAGAATTTTGCAAACCTACATAAAAACCATGTTAGCTCGCTGAGCCAAAGTCTATAATGTAGAACTAGCAGTAGATTCTGATGGTCTGAGAATGTAGGTCAGTCTGGAAGGCAGCAGATATCACTCAGCCTGTCTACCCACACACTGAGACTAGTCCAAGACACACACACACACACACACACACACACACACACACACACACACACACACACACACACACACACACACACACACACACACACACACACACACACACGCACACACTGGAATCAACCAGCAGGACTCTCACATCAATCATATCTAGGCTCCAGATGTGTGTGTGCTCTCTGTCCAGTGCTCAATACAGATCTCCCGCTGATCAGTTTAGCCTTTTAGATCAAAATGAATAAGATTACATGGAAAGGTGGGGACCTGATCCTAGATCAGCGTTCCAACTCTGAGACTCTTTATAAATACTTTACCAGAGAAGGCCCTCTAGTCTACCAGTTTGTGTCCTAAATGGCACCCTATTCCCATAGGGCTCTGGTGAAAAGTCATGGAATAGCAGGCCATTTGGGACCCAGTTCTAATCTGTCAGTGTGGCTTCTTATCTAGAGGGCTTCTGTCATAACTCTTCCTGACTGAGGAGGCCTTCTGCAGTCACCCATGTAGTTGATTCCCCTAACCAGCTCAGACTTATAGACAAGGATTAGCTTCCTGGTGCAGTATCGGACTCAATGTACGAGTCAAGGCAAAAAGGAATAAAGACATTTTCTACTGCCACTGCTACCATATGAATAAGATACACGCACGCACACGCACACGCACACACACACACCACTGATGGGATGCCCAGCCAAACCAAACAGCCAGTGAGACTGACTGACAGCCCTGCTCTGCCACAGACCGCATGGTTCATCATTCTCCCCTTACAACAAGAGCCAAGCGTGCACACACACGCACACGCGCGCACACACGGCTTACTGCATTGCATCTAAAATCCAAGATTTAAGAATTCAACAGGGTGCTTCAATTCATGTACCTTGGTTGGACTGTGGTACAGAGGCAGTGACACAGAATTACAACAACACACAGATACGAGTACGGAGTTATTCAGTGAGCAACTCACAAACACTCTTGGGCTTTCTTCGGTGGTTGATTGAGGCTCAGAGACAGAGAGTGTGTGTGTGTGTGTGTGTGTGTGTGTGTGTGTGTGTGTGTCAGCCCTTAAACTAACGTGCTGGATGTTTTCTCAAGAGCATTAGCAGGAACAATGTGTTTTCCTCAAGCATGCATGGATGAAAACACTCCAAATAGGAGGTACCAGTCACACTGGAATGATCGTGAACGTCAGTCAAACAGGCTGAGATGGAAGGCCTGTTAGTAGCTCAAAGCACTTCAGAGTAGACTATTTCCTCTAGACACTGATCTGAGGTCTGTTGTAGTCTCCCTCTTAATGATTAAGGTTAGGATTTCAGTAAGTTAAGCTGATCCTAGATCTGTACCTAACTGACAAATTGAAGATGGAGTAATGGTTTCTCTCTCTGATTAATGATGATGACATTCTTCAAGGACACGTTCCCCTGTACACTAACACATGTGAAGCATCAAAGTCACACAGAAACATACTTACAATCACACAAACCCTTTCGATAGCAAAACAAGATATGTTTATTTTTCTTCACCAACAATGAATTACATTTTTCCAGAGGCAAAGTCTTATTACAAAAACCCACAGACACCTCTGTGAGCCAGACAGCCGTGCAGTATCCCTCCTCTGACACCCAACCACCTCAATCACTCAGGTCACAGAGTTTAAACAAAACTTCTCCAGAAGTGTGATTTGAGCTCTGAGAAGGGAACTTATTTGAGGACGAGGCCATCTTGGTGGATTCTATTTGACTTCCCAACACAGATCGCAGCTCGGGACAGTACAGTTCATCAATCTCCCCGAGAGGAGTATCAATTATCATCCCAATATATCATTCACATATCATCCTGATCTAATAAAGAATAGACTTGACGACCTAAGGGAGATGATTTGCTAGATGTGTCCCAAATGGCAACCTATTCCCTTTATAGGGCACTACTTTTGACGACGGCCCATGGGGAAAATATATTGTTCTGTACAGATATTGAAAATATGTTATATACTGAAAATATACTATTATTATCAGAGGGAGAGAGAAGAGCCAGGCATCAGGACCTGCTGTCTCATTTGAAGAAAATATATCATGGATCTATATTGCACTGTAAATAACATATATATAAAAATATATTGAACTGTATTGAAAACATATTATAATGTACCATAAACATGAAGTAGCTAAATGTGAAATATCTCTGCTTGAATTTATACGAGATGCCGAATAAAATATGCACTGGCAACGTATCCTATTCATTTCCATTTCCCCAGGTATCTCAGAACAATTCCAGCTATGTTCGTTAACCAAATCAGAATGGGAGGTCCAGCTTGGCTGCAAAGGCTCCTGTGGCCTCACACAAGGTTAAACAAGTACGTGTGTGTGAGTGCGCGCATGCCAGTATGCTTTTGTCGAGAGCAGTGTCCTCACTCATAATTCTTCAACACTGACCTGCTCGCTGTTAGAACAGAAATGATTATGATGGAAAAACTCAACTCAGAATAATTTCCTCTTCTCTCTCCCTCGATAATAATTGAAAGCAGGAAGTTACACTTTACAGTCAAAAATTATTGCTTTCATTTCTGGCTGCTGTTTCTCTGCTGTTGAAGTCACTGAGGAATAACGTATACCCTTTATCCCAAACTTCATAATATCTATCACAAAAATAATGCATTCTACACCTCTAAATCCTTCACTCCTCACCTCCACATACCGCCACTGCCACCCCATTTACTAAACCCTCACTCTCTACACTCTCACTCCCTACACCCTCACTCCTCACCCCACTTTACAACTCTCCCTGTATCTGCTCAACAACTGTCATCCTCTAGTCTACCAAACTACACCTCTAACCCCTAACCCTTCCCCAGCCCCTAAAACGTACACCTTACCCCTACCCCACTCCCAAAACCTCAGTCATCTTGACCTCAAACACAATATGCTATGTGGAAGACTACTAGCCACCACAGGTGCTTCTTCACTGACTGTGGTTTAAACGTTCAGCACCCACCCTTCATTATTATCTACAATTTCTTTCAATGAAAACACTAATATTTTTTTGCCATCAAACACACTCCTGGGTCATATTCTCTAGGCACCTAGTGGAAGAAAATGGATAGAAAAGGGGAGGGACTAACTGAACTTGTCCAATAAGGAACACTTGTTTTTTTTTCCATTACAAACACTTTTGCTACAGTGTGCACTAATGAATACGGCCCTGCTTCAGCCACTGAACTTCTTTGGGATAGGGGGCAGTATTTTCACGTCCGGATGAAAAGCGTGTCCAAAGTAAACGGCCTGCTACTCTGGCTCAGAAGCCATGATATGCATAGTATTAGTAGATTTGGATAGAAAACACTCTGAAGTTTCTAAAACTGTTTGAATGATGTCTGTGAGTATAACAGAACTTATTTGGCAGGCGAAACACCGAGGACAAACCATCCAGGGGAAAAAAGGTCACTCTCTTTTCAATGTGTTTTCATTGGGAATCTAGAATTCTAAGGCAGGGACTTGCCATTCCCATCGCTTCCACTGCATGTCAACAGTCTTTAGAAATCGAGGTTTTTCCTTTGTGTAATGAAGAAGTACGGCCATCCAGAACGAGGGTAACTTGAAGTGTACTGTTAGATAGAGGCGCGTGACCAGAAATGCTCGCTACAATTTGTTATCATCCTGTATTGAACTCTGTTTATCCCGTCTTCAATGTTATTGATTATTTACGTAAAAAAAATACCTCAAGTTGTATTACAAAAGTAGTTTGAAATGTTTGGACAATGCTTACAGGTAACTTTTGAGATATTTTGTAGTCATGTTGCGCAAGTTGGAACCAGTGTTTTTCTGGATCAAACGCACCAAATAAATGGACATTTTGGATATATATCGATGGAATTAATCAAACAACAGGAACATTTGTGATGTTTATGGGACATATTGGAGTGCCAACAGAAGAAGCTCGTCAAAGGTAAGGCATGAATTATATTTTTATTTCTGCGTTTTGTGTCGTGCCTGCAGGGTTGAAATATGCTTTTCTCTCTTTGTTTACTGGGGTGCTATCCTCAGATAATAGCATTGTTTGCTTTCGCCGTCCCACATATCCCAGAGAGGTTAAATTAGCTTTAAAGTAACACTTCGCCGATTTTTACCTCACATTAATTATATCCAGCAACATACCAGTGTCTGCATATGTGAAAATTTAGAATTTCAATGTTCTGTAGTCATAAAGATAGGTTCTGATAATTTTTTTTTCATTGGTTTAAATAAGCTCTGTAGCATGTTACAGTTAGCTCTTAGCGTCACTTCAGGACACTCACCTTCTCAGAGAGGTACTTCTAAAATCACAACAGCCTGATCATGTACATGTTGTCCTTCAATGCCATTTAATTGTGTTTCAGCCCCGAAGCTGCGGCCGCTAACAACCTGCTCACACAGCAGGGCGATGGACAGTGTGTGTGTGTGTGTGTGTGTGTGTGTGTGTGTGTGTGTGTGTGTGTGTGTGTGTGTGTGTGTGTGTGTGTGTGTGTGTGTGTGTGAGAGAGAAACAGATAGAAAGATCAGTAGCTCTCTATTAAATCAACCTAATCACAAGAGCCTTCATGAGCCTTCAGAGGGCTGAAATATGAATAGTTGGACATCTCCCTGTCCAACTGAAGCACTGGTTGAGAACACACTCATAACAGGATACTTATAGTACATATACTTGTCTTCTACTGCAGCTATACAGATGTAGGATCTTCATTTGAGAAGTATTTTGTTGCTGACAATTGTTCTGCACAACAGGAAACACAAAATGTAGTCTATTCAAGGCATCTAAAAAGTTAGTAATTTACACTTTAAATGTCAGACTTGATTTTGCCCTAATGAAAAATGTATCAACCTCTACAAAAAAATGGCCATTATTATAATCCACATAATAATTCACATTTCTTGTTGATGCAGGATTATTTTCCCGCTGTAGCAAACTGGCAACATGTAAGATCCTACATGTGTGTGTAGAAGTGAATGGGAAGTTGAAATGTGAAACATGTTGAATTGGTATTACAGTTAAGTGTTCCCATGCTTTAACTATGCCATGTACTAAAACAGAACCCTACGATGGCATTTGAAAGAGCATGCAAACATCCCTGCATCAATGTGCAATCCAATTCAACGTCCTGCGTCCGTCAAGTTGTCCGTCAAGATTGTTACTGAGATAATTCAGAGGGATATACATTTTTCGGGAACTTCTTTAATTTCTCAGCTCAGCCCTCCACCTCAAACCCCCTCCTCTCTGTGGTGGAAAATATATTTCAGGGCCAATATTTCCATTGGCCCATGACTGTTCTCCTCATCCCCTGCTTCATACGGTTCATGTACACACACATTATCATGTATGGCCAGCACTACCTCTGAGGGGTAAAGAGTCAAAGCTACACACGCACACAGAGACACACGGATGCACACATACACACGCACACAGAGACGCACACATACACACGCACACAGAGACGCACGGATTTACACATACACACGCACGCCAGTGGAGACTGCTGAGGGGAGAACGGCTCATAATAATGTCCGGAACAGAGCAGATGGAATGGCACCAAACACCTGGAAACCATGTGTTGGATGTATTTTATACCGATCCACTGATTCCGCCCCAGTCATCACCCCATTCTCCCAAATGAAGGTGCCACCAACCTCCTGTGATGCACACTTTAAGCCGGCACGCAAAAAAACAACTTAGCAACCCGAGGCAACACTGTCTGTGGAGAGTTAAACCAAATGAGTAAAAGCTTTTCTCCAACTTCCTCCTCTGATACTGAAACAACCTATTGGAAGTTCAGCTAAAAGGGAAGATTGTGTTTGAAGGTCGTTTTCAAGCTGCCCCACAGACAGGGCAAGCAGCAGGCCACTGACTAACTACAGATACAGGATTTCAATGGAATTTCCACTCATTTCTGTCATTATCCTCTAAAACCTGACTTTGGCCTTGGCTTGATTGGCAGGGTAGATGGCTGATTTTATAGGTGATGTCCCAAATGGAACCCTGTCCCCGATACAGTATAGTGCACTACTTTTGACCAGGGTCTATAGAGCTCTGGTCAAAAGTAGTGCACTATATAGGGAATAGGGTGCCATTTGGGACATACTTACAGTGACTTTCCACAGTGGTTTCCTAGTTTCTCTCATTTGGAAACAGACTGTAGCAGAGGTAAAGGAACGTTAGCAAGCTTTCCCTTGTCGGTAACAAGGGTTACATTTTTCACACATACACAGCATGAGAAACATGAAAGCACATACACATGTTTTCACGCACATACACACTCTCCCTCTCTCTGTCACACACACATACATGCATGCACGCACAAACACACACACCAAACATCTCACCCCTCTCGCACATACGCAGACACACACACACCTTGACCGGCTCCACTTCTTCGACACCCAGCAACCCTCACTCATCCGGCAGATCCAAACATTTGATCAGAGGCTGGTTCCTACGAGGCCTGGTGTGGCTGCAGGCTTTAGCAGGCTAATTCCCTTGCTGCCAATTTGTGGGACACTAATTGTGAAGCCAGGGGAGGGAACGTAAACGGAGGTTATGAGAAATAGGAGGCTGGCTTCGTAAATCATCCGTCAAAGCCGAGAGGCTGCGTTCAAAATGCCCAGAGGTAACACTGTGATTCATCAGGACTAGCTGCTGTTTATAGAAGGGTTTGGCAACGATGTGCAACTGTTTCGCGTGTGTTTGAGAACGAACGCATCTCCGATTTGGGAAAATAGACTGGTTGATGATCTTAACAACACACACAAACATTAGTTGCTCATCCTCTCGGACAACGGTTATCATTATTACTTTTTTTTAACCTTTATTTAACTAGGCAAGTTAGTTAAGAACATATTCTTATTTACAATGACAACCTAGGAACAGTGGGCTAACTGCCTTGTTCAGGGGCAGAACGACAGATTTTTACCTCGTCAGCTCTGGGATTCGATCTTGAAACCTTTCAGTTACTAGTTCAATGCTCTAACTACCTGCCGCCCAATGGGAAACAAATTAGTATTTATGTTTTTATCATGTTATCTACAGCAAGAGGTTAAATACGGCTGGGTGTTATCTACCGCAGGGCGTTATTTACCGCGGGCCGTTATTATCTACAGCAGGGTGTTGTCACGGCCTGACCTTAGAGAGCCTTTTTATATGTCTCTATTTGGTTTGGTCAGGGTGTGATTTGGTGGGCATTCTATGTTCTATTCTCTATGTTTTTGTATTTCTATGTTTTGGCCGGGTATGGTTCTCAATCAGGGACAGCTGTCTATCGTTGTCTCTGATTGGGAATCATACTTAGGCAGTCTTTTCCCCTTTTGTCATTGTAGGAAGTTGTCTTTGTTAGGGGTACTAGAGCACTTGTAAGCTTCACGGTCGTTTTTGTTATTTCTTGTTTTGTTGGCGACATTTTAACAAATAAAAGAAAATGTACGCTCACCACGCTGCGCCTTGGTTTCATTCTGACGACGGCCGTGACAGGCGTTATCTACAGCAGGGCGTTATCTACTGCAGGGTGTTACCTACTGCAGGGCGTTACCTACTGCAGGGTGTTACCTACTGCAGGAGTTTAGATACTGCAGGGTGTTCTCTACTGCAGGGTGTTACCTACTGCAGGGCGTTATCTACTGCAGGGCGTTACCTACTGCAGGGCGTTACCTACTGCAGGGTGTTACCTACTGCAGGGTGTTACCTACTGCAGGGTGTTATCTACTGCAGGGTGTTATCTACTGCAGGGTGTTATCTACTGCAGGGCGTTATCTACAGCAGGGCGTTATCTACTGCAGGGCGTTATCTACAGCAGGGCGTTATCTACTGCAGGGCGTTATCTACAGCAGGGTGTTATCTACTGCAGGGCGTTATCTACTGCAGGAGTTTAGATACTGCAGGGCGTTATCTACTGCAGGAGTTACCTACTGCAGGGTGTTACCTACTGCAGGGTGTTATACTACAGGGTGTTCTCTACAGCAGGGTGTTAGATACTGCAGGAGTTTACAGCAGGGCGTTATCTACTGCAGGGTGTTATCTACATCAGGGCGTTATCTACTGCAGGGCGTTATCTAAAGCAGGGTGTTATCTACTGCAGGGCGTTATCTACTGCAGGAGTTTAGATTCTACAGCAGGGTGTTATCTACTGCAGGTGTTATATACTGCAGGGTGTTACCTACTGCAGGAGTTTAGATACTGCAGGGTGTTATCTACAGCAGGGTGTTAGATACTGCTACTGCAGGGTGTTAACTACATCATGGTGTTATCTACGGCATGGTATTATCTACTGCAGGGTGTTATCTACTGCAGGAGTTTAGATACTGCAGGGTGTTATCTACTGCAGGGTGTTTAATTTACTGCAGGGTGTTATTTACTGCAGGGTGTTATCTACAGCAGGGTGTTATCTACAGCAGGGTGTTATCTACAGCATGGTGTTATCTACAGCAGGGTGTTATCTACAGCAGGGTGATATCTACAGCATGGTGTTATCTACAGCATGGTGTTATCTACAGCAGGGTGATATCTACAGCATGGTGTTATCCACAGCAGGGTGTTATCTACAGCATGGTGTTATCTACAGCATGGTGTTATCTACAGCAGGGTGTTATCTACAGCATGGTGTTATCTACAGTAGGTTGATACTGCTTTGATGTAATACTACTGCTTATAACTCTGTTATCCCTCAGCAGGGAGGAAATGGTGTCCAAACGCCTCTTAATCGTATTACAGATTTTATTGAATATTTTACTGGAAGTCGTGAGCTTCAGCAAAATGACACCTTAATCCAGTGTGTTGTCCACTACTTCTGACTAGGGACTATAGGCCTCTACTGCAGAAGTAGTACACTATATACTGTAGAGAATAGGGTGTCATTTGGGACATAACCAACATGTTAACGAGACTGAAACTGATCGTCTGGGATTCACTCAATATAGTACCTCCCACTGCCTGTCCATCCCTGTGTGGCATTTGGTGGCAACGGTGGGATTAAGTGATGATTTGAATAATAAGAGTTTAGAAGACAGTGATTCTTATGTAACAATAATAACATACCTGAATTTCTTTTGTAGTATAACTTATTTTCGGTCAGTCAGACCCGTAAATGGCTTATTTAGAGAATGATTCTGAAGCCAGATATTCTGAAAAGTTAAAAGCACATCTGCTCTAGTGAATATCATTCTGTAATGTAGGTCTAACCTGGCCCAGGTCGATTAGAGCGTGATCGATAGAGTCCACATCATAGTTTGGCCAAGCGCCATAGAAGCTACACTAGAGCACAGATGCCATTCCATTAAAACAACACAACATGCATTTCCATACAGCCCCATCACAATCTATCACTTTGTTTCAACCCTCCAACTTAAAGGAGAAGGCCAGGATATTACAACTTGATGATAGTTGAACGTAGGAACCATCTAACATAAAGTTGTTAACAATCAAGTTGTTAAAATCCTGTTTATCCGCTTTAATGGTCTGATTAGAACACAATCAGTTCTAGAAGATCAATCTTCATTGGCTTCCAGAGTTCTACCACAATCCCCTACAGGTAGGTTTAGTAGTTCTAAGCCCGGCTGTAAACCTTCACTTCATCTAATACTGTACCAGATGAACTATTGCCTGTAATTAAACCGCCATTAGCTTCCGCATAAACTACAGGCCATGTGGAATTGTGGCTAGCGGTTAGCTTCAGACACAAAATAGAAATAATGCAATAAAGTTACAAATGTGTGTTTTAAGTTGTTTTGCAGACCAAGGTTTGCAGGCGTGGCTAAACAAATATAGGAGAAATACATTAAAAGAGTTATGTGGATGAAGTTGTTCTCAGTCACTGATCTAAGGTCAGTTTTGCATTTTTTCCCTATAATGCTTTGGTACTGGATTTGGGGGTCGGAATCTGATCCTAGATCTGTGGTTAAGGGAAACATCTTCTTCAGGGCGGTAAAGGTCATGACCTTGGGAACCTTGGCGGCCATCTTACAATCACAGGAACAGGGAAGTAAACAGACTTCCTGTGTGACCAAGGAAAAACAAAGGTATTGGAATTCTAGGAATTTTGATGTCCACTGAATTCCATGCCATGCAAAGATCAATCAAAACTCAATATTTAACTAACAGTATATTTGACCTCAAACTGTCTCTTAAGTACATACAGGAATTCAAGACTGTGTAAGCATTGTGGATTAATTGGACTAGTAAGTGGGATCCGATTTGTGTGCTTTTACAAATTATTTTTCTCTCAATGTTTGGGTTTCGGATGACAATGCCCTCTTAAATAGTTACACAATGATAATTATGACGGATAGCATATAATGTATGGCATATTTCACATGGCTCTCAAAGTACTTTGTGAGTAACTCACCTCATCCACTACACAAACTTACATTAAGGTTACTACCAGTGGAGGCTACTGAGGGGAGGACGGCTCATAATAATGGCTGGAACGGAAGTTGGAAGGGCATCAAACACATAGAAACCATGTGTTTGATACCATTCGTCTTATTCCGCTCCGGGCATTACCACAAACCCGTCCTCCCCAATTAAGGTGCCACCAACCTCCTGTGGTTACTACATTAACTACTACTGAGTAACTCGCCTAATTCAATACCAAAACCTACAATAAACGACATGCTCCGGTACTTTGACTAAGAAAGCATTTTTAAACCTCCTGCTTCGGGCTGAACGTGTCAATTTCAATGTGTAGTTAATACATGCAAAATCTATGAACAGAATTACTGTCTCACCTCAATTAGCCATGAAATCACTAGTCTGAAAATGACTGGCTGCGTTTCAAACACATAAAAGACACCCTCCTCACCTTAACCTTGCCTTATGCCCTTGGGGGAAGCCCCATGGCCATCTTTGCCATCGGACCAAACAATTAGCCAAGCAAGAGTAGCTGGCAACGTAAGCCCCTCAGCCCTCGTTTTTGAGACAGTGTGCGAGTGTACAAATCTGTTCACTCTGGGGCCTGAAACGCCCCATAATTCAATTTGCGATGATTGTACGTACATCCGCTAAGAAAAGTCAGCCAAAACTTAAAACCAACATCAATACGGAGTCAACATAAGTAAGAACGAATGTAAATAAGTTAGAAATTGTGCTACTGATGCACATGACAGCACAAACACGCATCATAAAAGTAGTGCTAGTACATACAACTTTCACAACCGTGGGACGAACAAGTGACAAATTACCGGGCAAGGGCGGCTCATTTAAAATACATGTATTCTTCCCTCGCCCTGCAAGTGTCAACTCCTCATACATCATGATACGTCATCAGAAGTGTCCACTTAATTTGAGGGCTGAGGGGAGAGGGTGTGTATTATACGTGTTTGGAACACAGACACTGTTTTCTTGAAGCTGTGCGCGCTACATTTCCCGCCAAATAGGCCCCTAGCAATTTGAGTTCTAGCCAATGAGCTTCAGCCCCTCGCATTTGATGTGACAGCTAGCAAGAGGCCTGCCCAGCGCTATCCAATGAGGCCTAACATCTCAGTGGACACATCAGAGAGAGAGAGAGAAAGAGCAATGACGTGGTGCTCATATCTGCACATATTTGTGACATAGTAAGCAATTTTTGGGGACTAATTTTGGCTCTTGAGCACTACTTTCAGAACTGCTGGCTAAAAAGTATACAAAAGTACTGGATAATCTCTTTAAGGATACTACATTAACTACTACTGAGTAACTCAGCTTATCCATTACACAAACCTACATTAAGGTTACTACATTAACTACTTATAACCATCCACTACACAAACCTACATTAAGGTTACTACATTAACTACTACTGAGTAACTCACCTCATCCACTACACAAACCTACATTAAGGTTACTACATTAATTACTACTGAGTAACTCACCTCATCCACTACACAAACCTACATTAAGGTTACTACATTAACTACTACTGAGTAACTCACCTCATCCACTACACAAACCTACAATAAGGTTACTACATTAACTACTACTGAGTAACTCACCTTGTCCACTACACAAACCTACAATAAGGTTACTACATTAACTACTACTGAGTAACTCACCTTGTCCACTACACAAACCTACAATAAGGTTACTACATTAACTACTACTGAGTAACTCACCTTGTCCACTACACAAACCTACAATAAGGTTACTACATTAACTACTACTGAGTAACTCACCTTGTCCACTACACAAACCTACAATAAGGTTACTACATTAACTACTACTGAGTAACTCACCTCATCCACTACACAAACCTACATTAAGGTTACTACATTAATTACTACTGAGTAACTCACCTTGTCCACTACACAAACCTACATTAAGGTTACTACATTAACTACTACTGAGTAACTCACCTAATCCACTACACAAACCTACATTAAGGTTACTACATTAATTACTACTGAGTAACTCACCTCATCCACTACACAAACCTACAATAAGGTTACTACATTAACTACTACTGAGTAACTCACCTCATCCACTACACAAACCTACAATAAGGTTACTACATTAACTACTACTGAGTAACTCACCTTGTCCACTACACAAACCTACAATAAGGTTACTACATTAACTACTACTGAGTAACTCACCTTGTCCACTACACAAACCTACAATAAGGTTACTACATTAACTACTACTGAGTAACTCACCTTGTCCACTACACAAACCTACAATAAGGTTACTACATTAACTACTACTGAGTAACTCACCTTGTCCACTACACAAACCTACAATAAGGTTACTACATTAACTACTACTGAGTAACTCACCTTGTCCACTACACAAACCTACAATAAGGTTACTACATTAACTACTACTGAGTAACTCACCTTGTCCACTACACAAACCTACAATAAGGTTACTACATTAACTACTACTGAGTAACTCACCTTGTCCACTACACAAACCTACAATAAGGTTACTACATTAACTACTACTGAGTAACTCACCTTGTCCACTACACAAACCTACAATAAGGTTACTACATTAACTACTACTGAGTAACTCACCTTGTCCACTACACAAACCTACAATAAGGTTACTACATTAACTACTACTGAGTAACTCACCTTGTCCACTACACAAACCTACAATAAGGTTACTACATTAACTACTACTGAGTAACTCACCTTGTCCACTACACAAACCTACAATAAGGTTACTACATTAACTACTACTGAGTAACTCACCTTGTCCACTACACAAACCTACAATAAGGTTACTACATTAACTACTACTGAGTAACTCACCTTGTCCACTACACAAACCTACAATAAGGTTACTACATTAACTACTACTGAGTAACTCACCTTGTCCACTACACAAACCTACAATAAGGTTACTACATTAACTACTACTGAGTAACTCACCTTGTCCACTACACAAACCTACAATAAGGTTACTACATTAACTACTACTGAGTAACTCACCTTGTCCACTACACAAACCTACAATAAGGTTACTACATTAACTACTACTGAGTAACTCACCTTGTCCACTACACAAACCTACAATAAGGTTACTACATTAACTACTACTGAGTAACTCACCTTGTCCACTACACAAACCTACAATAAGGTTACTACATTAACTACTACTGAGTAACTCACCTTGTCCACTACACAAACCTACAATAAGGTTACTACATTAACTACTACTGAGTAACTCACCTTGTCCACTACACAAACCTACAATAAGGTTACTACATTAACTACTACTGAGTAACTCACCTTGTCCACTACACAAACCTACAATAAGGTTACTACATTAACTACTACTGAGTAACTCACCTTGTCCACTACACAAACCTACAATAAGGTTACTACATTAACTACTACTGAGTAACTCACCTTGTCCACTACACAAACCTACAATAAGGTTACTACATTAACTACTACTGAGTAACTCACCTTGTCCACTACACAAACCTACATTAAGGTTACTACATTAACTACTACTGAGTAACTCACCTCATCCACTACACAAACCTACATTAAGGTTACTACATTAACTACTACTGAGTAACTCACCTTGTCCACTACACAAACCTACATTAAGGTTACTACATTAACTACTACTGAGTAACTCACCTTGTCCACTACACAAACCTACATTAAGGTTACTACATTAACTACTACTGAGTAACTCACCTTGTCCACTACACAAACCTACATTAAGGTTACTACATTAACTACTACTGAGTAACTCACCTTGTCCACTACACAAACCTACAATAAGGTTACTACATTAACTACTACTGAGTAACTCACCTTGTCCACTACACAAACCTACAATAAGGTTACTACATTAACTACTACTGAGTAACTCACCTTGTCCACTACACAAACCTACAATAAGGTTACTACATTAACTACTACTGAGTAACTCACCTTGTCCACTACACAAACCTACATTAAGGTTACTACATTAACTACTACTGAGTAACTCACCTTGTCCACTACACAAACCTACAATAAGGTTACTACATTAACTACTACTGAGTAACTCACCTTGTCCACTACACAAACCTACAATAAGGTTACTACATTAACTAACTACTACTGAGTAACTCACCTTCATCCACTACACAAACCTACAATAAGGTTACTACATTAACTACTACTGAGTAACTCACCTTGTCCACTACACAAACCTACAATAAGGTTACTACATTAACTACTACTGAGTAACTCACCTTGTCCACTACACAAACCTACAATAAGGTTACTACATTAACTACTACTGAGTAACTCACCTCATCCACTACACAAACCTACAATAAGGTTACTACATTAACTACTACTGAGTAACTCACCTTGTCCACTACACAAACCTACAATAAGGTTACTACATTAACTACTACTGAGTAACTCACCTTGTCCACTACACAAACCTACAATAAGGTTCCACTACACAAACCTACAATAAGGTTACTACATTAACTACTACTGAGTAACTCACCTTGTCCACTACACAAACCTACATTAAGGTTCCACTACACAAACCTACACCTACAATAAGGTTACTACATTAACTACTACTGAGTAACTCACCTTGTCCACTACACAAACCTACAACTAAGGTTACTACAGGTTACTACTACTACTGCTGAGTAACTCACCTTGTCCACTACACAAACCTACATTAAGGTTACTACATTAACTGCAGTGTCATGGAGAAGCATTTTCTCACAGTGACAAATGGATATCTAAAAATCTAAGAAGAACCTTTACAAGTTTACTCTATTGTATTGTGGGAGGAAGAGACATATTCTCATCATTAAACGTGATACATTGACTGGTGTGTTCCTAGCCTATATGCAGACCCACCACTACACACCTTTTCCATAGACGACACAATCAGACAGTAGATATAATGTAGTATCACATACATACAGTTCACACACACACACACACACACACACACACACACACACACACACACACACACACACACACACACACACACACACACACACACACACACACACACACAGCAGCCACTCCTCCCACTGACGGAACAGCAGCCTCATAGCTATCCATAACATTACTGTCTATAGTTGTAATACAGACATACTGTAGTATTTCGTATGATCGCATGACACTCAATGGTTAAAGGGCAACTCTGCCACTTTCAACCTCATGTTCATTATCTCCAGTACCAAACCAGTGTCTTCATATGTGACAACAGTGTGTTTCTATGAGCTGTGGTTAAAATGATAAGAAGACAGGCCCTAAAAGATGCTTCTCTGTGACATCACAGGGTAGGATTAAAAGGAAGAAAAACAGGGATTTTCAAAACCTGTTTCTAACCAGAGGAAGGGTATTTTTTTGCTCTCTACATCACCGCAAATCTAATGGGGTTTAAAAATCACTGTTTTTAAAATTTAAGAAAAGGCTAATCTGTGTCTCAGTATATTTCACTTGTGATTTTCATGAATAGGAATATTTTCTAGTAATATTTATGTCCCCGTTATCCCAGATCCGGGCGCGTAATCATCGACTGACACTAATTAGCATAACGCAAAGGACATAAATATTGCTAGAAAATATTCCTATTCATGAAAATCACAAGTGAAATATACTGAGACACAGATTAGCCTTTTGTTAATCACCCTGTCATCTCAGATTTTCAAAATATGCTTTACAGCCAAAGCAAGACAAGCATTTGTGTAAGTTTATTGATAGCCTAGCATAGCATTATGTCCAGCTAGCAGCAGGTAACTTGGTCACGAAAATCAGAAAAGCAATCAAATTAAATCGTTTACCTTTGATGAGCTTCGGATGTTTTCACTCACGAAATTCCCAGTTAGATAGCCAATGTTAAAATATTATTTTTGTAGGCGAAATAGCTCCGTTTGTTCTTCACGTTTGGCTGAGAAATTGAAAACGCCGAAAAATATTCCAAATTAGCTCCATAATATCAACAGAAACATGGCAAACGTTGTTTATAATCAATCTTCAAGGTGTTTTTCAAATATCTATTCGCTAATATATCCACCGGGACAATTGATTTTTCAGTAGGACCGTTTGGAAAAATGGATACCTCTGTATTTTACGCGAGAATCACTCTGAGAGCCATCAGGTGACCACTTACACAATGTAGCTGCTTACGGGTATTCTTCAACATAAATGCATAAAACTACGTCACAATGCTGTAGACACCTTGGGGAATACGTAGAAAAAGTAATCTGGTTGATAGCCCATTCACTGCTCAATAGGGACGCATTGGAACGCAGAGCTTTCAAAACATGAGGCACTTCCGGATTGGATTTTTCTCAGGCTTTCGCCTGCAATATCAGTTCTGTTATACTCACAGATAATATTTTTACAGTTTTGGAAACTTTAGAGTGTTTTCTATCCTAAGCTGTCAATTATATGCATATTTTAGCATCTTGTCCTAACAAAATATCCTGTTTACTTTGGGTAGGTTATTTTTCCAAAAATGAAAATACTGCCCCCTATTCACACTTTTGATGATGTCATCAGGTAGAACTTTTTAACATTATATTTTTCCTGAAATACGCTGCTTTCACATATGCAGCCACTGGTTTGGTGCTGGAGATAATGAATAGGAGGTTGAAAAGTGGTGGAGTTACCCTTTAAGGTAAGGATTGGTGGAACCCTGTGGGTTTCCAGCCTCGTCATGCCAGAGCACCGCACTTACACACCTTGTCTGCCCAAATACTCCACTTTTTTAAAATTGTTTTTAATTGAACAAAGAAAAAGTTTCAGTCAAAGGGTAGTGGGCCAGATTTGAACCCATGCCAACTCTGCAATGTGTGTGTCAGGATCAGCAGCACTAACTACTTGACAACAGGCCACACACTCAAACACTTGAATGTCTACCCAATTGGTCATGCAATAGTAGACATTATGAAATAGAAAAAATAAACCTTATGACAGTGAACTTAATTTTTGTGGAAAGAAAACAACCTTCTTTCAACTGCAGAATGATCAATGGACTTTGCTTCATTAAAAGAGTGTAAAACCTTTTGATTCTAATAGATGTAGAGAATATAGTAATTTTCTGTGAAGTTAAGAATAGTTTTATTCACGTTCCTCTTATCAAGACAAGCTCCAGTAGTTCTAGATGCATCCCTAAATCTCATTGAGCTGTCATCCATGTTTAAATCATCTGTGACACACAGAGGACTGGAGGTACTCCTGGGGGGGCGACAACATTCCAATATTAGGGAGCCATGGTATTTCTGTCTCTCTGATGAGAACTAACCCTGGAGGGGCTGGGGAAAGATGAAAGAGGGAGAATAGAAAGAGAGAGATAGAAAGAAAGCAAGAGAGGGAAAGAAAGAAAGAAAAAGGGAGCGAGAACGAGGGAAAGAGAGTGAGGGAAAGGGAGAGAAGGAGAGACTGAGAAAGAGAGAGAGGGAACGAGAGAAAGAGAGGGAGAGAAAGAGAGAGAGAAAGTGAAAGAGAGGGAGAACCTTGGGGAGGAAATGAGTCCTGCGGCTCACTGGGATAATAATGATGAGAGCAGATGAGCCTCAAAATAGAACACACACACACACACACACGTGCACTCCCACACACACCTACACACACCACAAACATGTGCTTGCGCAATGCACACACATACACACACCTCAACCAAAAAGCGTGCACCCAATCACATCTCAAATCTCCCAGGGGCTGTCCAATCAGCAACTCTCATTGCGCCAACGGAAGTAACTCTGCATGCTCCCCCAATTAAAACCCAATTTTCCCAGGAACCCCCCATAGTCTAATACAAGCTCAAATACACCAGCCCTTCACAGGTCAATGGACACTCTGATCATAGAACTACAATAACACATTCAAACACGCATACAGTACACACACACACACACACACACACACACACACACACACACACACAGTATACACACACACACAGTATACACGCACACACACACTACACACACACACACACACACACTCACACTACACACTACACACACACACACACACACAGTATACACACACACACACAGTATACACACACACACACAGTATACACACACACTGACACCCAAGTTATCCCATCTTTACCAAGAGGTCTGGCCTCTGTAACCAATGTTTTGTTGGTTCCAGCCCCACTCCAGCTGTTCCCCCTCCATCGCTACATTGTTACTGTGTAAAAGAGCATGATCACGTCTCAAATGGCACCCTATTCCCTACATACTGCACTATGGGCCCTGGTTAAACCTAGTGCACTATGCAGGGAATAGGATGTCATGGACAGTCTGTTTACATCAACTCAGGTCACCCTGAGAGCTCTCGTGGTTTGCATCCCAAATGACATCATATTCCCTATATAGTGCACTCAAAAGTAGTCCACTATGGAATAGGGTGCCATTTTGTACTGAGTCCTTGAGAGCTCTCGGGGTGACCTGAGTGGATCTAAACAGACTGTCTGTTGTAAATACTGCAGGCTTAGTGTTTACAGGACTCTACTGAAGCTCCATTAAAGACTACAGGCTCATTCTCTTATATTCTAATCAGGTCTGTTGCTCTGGACATTTGTTTTCTGTTCTGCCTAGCAACAGCTACCAGCAGCCATGGCCAAGTGAGTCCGTGAGGATTAAAATATACTGTATACACTGTGTTGTGTGTGTGTGTGTGTACACAGTCGTTGGCTGATCGTCCTAGCTTCATTTGACTCTGTTTTAAATGGAGACATTAATGGATGTATGCATCCCAGTACGACTACAGTAGAGGTTTTATGCCAGCTATAGCAACAGCACAAACAGCATCTGGTCAACGTGTTCAGATTCAGAACCCTCAAGAGGCGCTCTAATAACGCTTCTGCTTATTCAACACAACACTTCTGTTACTGTTCAGTCCTTTAGTCCACTCCTGGTAAGTGGAAACTGAAGTGCATCTCAAGTTTAAGTGCAACGTAAAGTAAATGTGCATGCTGGTCATTTAACAGACACACTTATCCAGAGCATCTAACAGGCTCTGCATTCAACATAAAGGGGCAATCTGTGCAGTGGTGGAAAAAGTACCCAAATGTCATACTTGAGTAAAAGTAAAGATACCTTGACAGAAAATGACTCAAGTAAAAGTGAAAGTCACCCAATAAAATACTACTTGAGTAAAAGTCTAAAAGTATTTGGTTTCTAAATATACTTGAAATGTAATTGCTAAAATATACTTAAGTATCAAAAGTAAAAGTATAAATAATTTCTAATTCCTTGTATTAAACAAACTAGACTGCATAAATGTCTTGTTTTTTAAATTTACGGAGGCAAGCTCCAACACAGACATCATTTACAAACGAAGCATGGGTTTAGTGTGTCTGCCAGATCAGGGGCATTAAGGATGACCAGGGAAGTTCTCTTGATAAGTGTGTGAATTAGGCAATTGTCCTGTCCTGGTAAGCATTCAAAATGTAACAAGTACTTTTGGGTGTCAGGGAAAATGTATGGAGTAAAAAGTACATTATTTACTTTAGGAATGTAGTGAAGCAAAAGTATGAAGTTGTCAAAAATATAAATAGTAAAGTAAAGTACAGATACCCCAAAAACAACTTAAGTAGTACTTTCAAGTATGTTTATTGGTACATCCATTTTTTTTACTTTTAAATGAATGATATATACCCTCAAAACACACACACAGACAGAGACACACAGACAGACAAATAGTTGACAAACACTGGTCTAGAACACGGCCTTCCATGAGAGGGCTGTTCTGTGACAGGTTCTGTGACAGCCAACATCTGGGGTAACATAGAGAATGTCCTGTACCGTCGCTAAGATTCAAAACACACACATCCTTAAGCATGTTCCAGCTATGGAATGGTCCTAGGGGGGTTAGAGAAGCAGAGAGCGGGAGGGAGGGAAATCGCTGGTTGCTAATACAATCAGATACACGTCATGACATGGTCGTCGGAAACAGACTGCAGATGGAAAAGGGGGATGAAAAAAAGGAGGATGGTAAAAGAGGATGTTGCAGATTACCCAAGAGTCTGATGAGACTAACAGCCACAGTATTTAAAGAGACATCATCAGGACCGTGTGTGTGTGTGTGTGTGTGTGTGTGTGTGTGTGTGTGTGTGCGCGAGCGTGTGCGTGTATATGTACTCGTGTGTGTTTATGTGTGTGCGTGCGCGCGCATGATGCCTGTGTGTGTGTGTGTGTGTGTGTGTGTGTGTGTGTGTGTGTGTGTGTGTGTGTGTGTGTGTGTGTGTATGTATGACAGAGTCCACCATTAGGCCTTTGGTTAGTCTGATGCACATAAGAGGACTGTTAGATAGAACCAGACATCTTTCAAACATTACAGACTCTAGTGTTTCTACTTCCCATAGGGCTCTGGTCAGTAGCAGTGCAGTATGTAGGGCAGGGCAACTCTTACACTACGAGGTCCGGAGCCTACTGGTTTTCTGTTCTACCTTACATTAATTGCACCCACCTGGTGTCCCAGGTCTAAATCAGTCCCTGATTAGAGGGGAATCACCCACCTGGTGTCCCAGGTCTAAATCAGTCCCTGATTAGAGGGGAATCACCCACCTGGTGTCCCAGGTCTAAATCAGTCCCTGATAAGAGGGGAATCACCCACCTGGTGTCCCAGGTCTAAATCAGTCCCTGATTAGAGGGGAATCACCCACCTGGTGTCCCAGGTCTAAATCAGTCCCTGATAAGAGGGGAATCACCCACCTGGTGTCCCAGGTCTAAATCAGTCCCTGATTAGAGGGGAATCACCCACCTGGTGTCCCAGGTCTAAATCAGTCCCTGATTAGAGGGGAATCACCCACCTGGTGTCCCAGGTCTAAATCAGTCCCTGATTAGAGGGGAATCACCCACCTGGTGTCCCAGGTCTAAATCAGTCCCTGATAAGAGGGGAATCACCCACCTGGTGTCCCAGGTCTAAATCAGTCCCTGATAAGAGGGGAATCACCCACCTGGTGTCCCAGGTCTAAATCAGTCCCTGATTAGAGGGGAATCACCCACCTGGTGTCCCAGGTCTAAATCAGTCCCTGATTAGAGGGGAATCACCCACCTGGTGTCCCAGGTCTAAATCAGTCCCTGATAAGAGGGGAATCACCCACCTGGTGTCCCAGGTCTAAATCAGTCCCTGATTAGAGGGGAATCACCCACCTGGTGTCCCAGGTCTAAATCAGTCCCTGATTAGAGGGGAATCACCCACCTGGTGTCCCAGGTCTAAATCAGTCCCTGATTAGAGGGGAATCACCCACCTGGTGTCCCAGGTCTAAATCAGTCCCTGATAAGAGGGGAATCACCCACCTGGTGTCCCAGGTCTAAATCAGTCCCTGATTAGAGGGGAATCACCCACCTGGTGTCCCAGGTCTAAATCAGTCCCTGATTAGAGGGGAAAAATGAAATAAAACCGCAGTGGGACTGGCTTCCATTTCCAGACTCGAGTTTGGGGGATTTAGGTAATAGGGTGCCGTTTGGGACACAGACAGTTTGTGCTTCTATAATTACCAGGGAGTGTGTCAAGACAAACATCGAGAAAACACCAACACACAGTGCACATGTCAAAGGGTGATTAGAGCCACTCGTTTAACGTGGAATGTATTTCTGCACCACAAATGGAACATTGTTCCCTACAGTGTAATAGTTTTGATCAGAGCCCTATTGGGCCTGGTCAACAGTAGTGCACTGCATAGGTAATACGGTGCCATTTGGGATGCACCCTTTGATGTTTGATGGAGCAAATTTCTTCTCATGTTTTACTGTAAACAGCGAACCATTAAGTATTATTTATCAGCACTGTGTACAGTATATGTTTATATGTTAAGGTGGCAGGTAGCCTAGTGGTTAGAGTGTTGGGCCAGTAACCAGCAGGTAGCCTAGTGGTCAGAGTGTTGGACCAGTAACCAGCAGGTAGCCTAGTGGTTAGAGTGTTGGGCCAGTAACCAGCAGGTAGCCTAGTGGTTAGAGTGTTGGACCAGTAACCAGCAGGTAGCCTAGTGGTTAGAGCGTTGGACCAGTAACCAGCAGGTAGCCTAGTGGTTAGAGCGTTGGACCAGTAACCAGCAGGTAGCCTAGTGGTTAGAGCGTTGGACCAGTAACCAGCAGGTAGCCTAGTGGTTAGAGCGTTGGACCAGTAACCAGCAGGTAGCCTAGTGGTTAGAGCGTTGGACCAGTAACCAGCAGGTAGCCTAGTGGTTAGAGCGTTGGACCAGTAACCAGCAGGTATCCTAGTGGTTAGAGCGTTGGACCAGTAACCAGCAGGTAGCCTAGTGGTTAGAGTGTTGGGCCAGTAACCAGCAGGTAGCCTAGTGGTTAGAGCGTTGGACCAGTAACCAGCAGGTAGCCTAGTGCTTAGAGCGTTGGACCAGTAACCAGCAGGTAGCCTAGTGGTTAGAGCGTTGGACCAGTAACCAGCAGGTAGCCTAGTGGTTAGAGCGTTTGACCAGTAACCAGCAGGTAGCCTAGTGGTTAGAGCGTTGGACCAGTAACCAGCAGGTAGAGTAGTGCTTAGAGCGTTGGACCAGTAACCAGCAGGTAGCCTAGTGGTTAGAGCGTTGGACCAGTAACCAGCAGGTAGCCTAGTGGTTAGAGCGTTGGACCAGTAACCAGCAGGTAGCCTAGTGGTTAGAGGGTTGGACCAGTAACCAGCAGGTAGCCTAGTGGTTAGAGCGTTGGACCAGTAACCAGCAGGTAGCCTAGTGGTTAGAGTGTTGGGCCAGTAACCAGCAGGTAGCCTAGTGGTTAGAGCGTTGGACCAGTAACCAGCAGGTAGCATAGTGGTTAGAGTGTTGGACCAGTAAACAGCAGGTAGCCTAGTGGTTAGAGCGTTGGACCAGTAACCAGCAGGTAGCCTAGTGGTTAGAGCATTGGGCCAGTAACCAGCAGGTAGCCTAGTGGTTAGAGTGTTGGGCCAGTAACCAGCAGGTAGCCTAGTGGTTAGAGTGTTGGGCCAGTAACCAGCAGGTAGCCTAGTGGTTAGAGTGTTGGGCCAGTAACCAGCAGGTAGCCTAGTGGTTAGAGCGTTGGACCAATAACCAGCAGGTAGCCTAGTGGTTAGAGCGTTGGGCCAGTAACTGAAAGGTTGGTGAATCGAATCCCCGAGCTGACGAGGTAAAAATCTGTCGTTCTGCCCCTGAACAAGGCAATTAACCCACTGTTCCCCAATAGGCCGTCGTTGTAAATAAGAATTTGTTCTTACCTGACTCGTCTATTTAAATAAAGGTTAAAATAAAAAATGTAAAAGTCCATCTGGATTGAGGGCCTGATGATTGTAATAATACACATCACATGGACAGACTGGGACCAGAAATCATCCCATTCTAACACACAGGCTCCCATTATCCAAATAATGATCATTCTGCACAAAACCTCCAACCTAGACAGACCCACTGGGCTAAAGACGGACCTGCCCATCTGGCATTTGCCCGAACTGCCCAGTGGGCCTGTTTCTGACACATCATCATTGACAATAGGTCTGGTGATAAGCGTTTGGTAAGGAACATATACAAACAGAGATTTCCCATGAACCGCATCGTACAACCGACTTGAGAAATAACAAACAGTCAAAAGCTGCTGAAATGCCCCGATTATTTGAGTTTGTTTTCACAAGCATCACCATTACATGGAAGGCATAAGGCCCAGTGTGTGTGTGTGTGTGTGTGTGTGAGTACACGTCTGTGTGTGTATAGCTTTATAGTAAACTTAGCCAGTCCCTAACCCACAGTTACCCCTTAAAAACCTCAAAACACCACATCACAGAGACTCAAGGCAAACAGAGACATCATAGTTAGAGAACAACATTGACTTTCAACTTAGGGTTCATTGAATCAAACAAATCAACCAAAGCATTATTATGATAAGTGTTGCTATGACGTATGAGCAAGAATATGTGGCTATGCCATCACTCTTCATCAACCAGTAGTGACATAAAGTCATGAGAGAAAAACTCTGCATCCACCCACTCTACAAACATGAATGGATATACCCTCGTCCCAAATGGCACCTTATTTCCTGTATAGTGCACTCCTTTAGACCAGAGTCCTATGGGCCATGGTAAAATGGGGCCATTTGAGAAGAAGACTATGTTTCCTGACCTAAAGGACAACAGCTGATAAACCAACAGAGCAAAATAGCGTAATGCCTCTCGTCAACAGCCTAATGCCTCTCGTCAACAGCCTAATGCCTCTCATCAACAGTCTAATGCCTCTCATCAACAGCCTAATGCCTCTCATCAACAGCCTAATGCCTCTCATCAACAGCCTAATGCCTCTCATCAACAGCCTAATGCCTCTCATCAACAGCCTAATGCCTCTCATCAACAGCCTAATGCCTCTCATCAACAGTCTAATGCCGCTCATCAACAGCCTAATGCCTCTCATCAACAGCCTAATGCCTCTCATCAACAGCCTAATGCCTCTCATCAACAGTCTAATGCCTCTCATCAACAGCCTAATGCCTCTCATCAACAGTCTAATGCCTCTCATCAACAGTCTAATGCCGCTCATCAGCCTAATGCCTCTCATCAACAGTCTAATGCCGCTCATCAGCCTAATGCCTCTCATCAACAGCCTAATGCCTCTCATCAACAGCCTAATGCCTCTCATCAACAGTCGAATGCTGTTGATAGTTTTGACGTCTTCACTATTATTCTACATGTAGAAAGCAGTAAAAATAAAGAACAGCCCTTGAATGAGTAGGTGTTCTAAAACTTTTGACCGGTAGTGTATATCTAATAGATTATAAAAGATCAAAAAGTTGTCCAAATGTTGCATTTTTTTTTTTTTACCTCAACAATTTCGACGACAATTTCTAATGTAAAAGAGCTGAAATATGTATGTGACAGTATATTAATACTCTGAACTGTGCTATACGTTTTACCATTGTTGGACCATGTGAGCAGTGTTAATGAATTCTAACAAGAGAATGTACACACGGGGAAGCAAGGGAAGGAGAAAAGAGGAAACGAAGAGGGTAAAAATAACAGGGCGTAAAAATAAGCTTTCAGAGGAAGGGATCGTTCATCCTAATTATGGAACATTCCTCATTTGCTCCAAGCTGGGGATGGCAGGGAGATGGAACAACAGAACGAAGGAAAGAGGGAGAGGGATGGGGAGAAAGAGAGACGGAGAGAACATGAGACAGAAAAGGGGAGAGATGGAAGGAAAAGGAAAGATAACAAAACAGAGAGAGAAAAAGGGAGAGAAAGTGAAAGAGAGATTCCAACCAGTGTTGGCCAGAACCTCCAGCCCACCTCCCTCTCCCTCCAAGGACCTCCCACCTGATACATGTCCAGGCATCTTGCTCCAAACCAGGGCTTTTGGGCTGTAGGGTTGTGGGTGGTTGTGGGGTCTGGGGCTGTGTGTTGTGGGGTAGGGCTGTGGGCTCTGGGGCTGTGTGTTGTGGGGTAGGGCTGTGGGCAGTGGGCTCTGGGGCTGTGTGTTGTGGGGTAGGGCTGTGGGCTGTGGGCTCTCAGTGATTCACCCTGTCATTTGGGGTCTAGTTGAGTCAGGTGTAATGTATTTCATGGTCTGGCCTGGTAGAGTGGGGTTTAGTTGAGTCAGATGTAATATATTTCATGGGCTGGTAGAGTGGGGTCTAGTTGAGTCAGGTGTAATGTATTTCATGGTCTGGCCTGGTAGAGTGGGGTTTAGTTGGGTCAGATGTAATGTATTTCATGGGCTGGTAGAGTGGGGTTTCATTGGGTCAGGTGTAATGTATTTCATGGCCTGGTAGAGTGGGGTTTCATTGGGTCAGGTGTAATGTATTTCATGGTCTGGTAGAGTGGGGTTTAGTTGGGTCAGATGTAATGTATTTCATGGCCTGGTAGAGTGGGGTTTAGATGGGTCTGGTGTAATGTATTTCATGGTCTGGTAGAGTGGGGTTTAGTTGGGGCAGGTGTAATGTATTTCATGGTCTGGTAGAGTGGGGTTTAGTTGGGTCAGGTGTAATGTATTTCATGGTCTGGTAGAGTGGGGTCTAGTTGGGTCAGGTGTAATGTATTTCATGGTCTGGTAGAGTGGGGTTTAGTTGGGGCAGGTGTAATGTATTTCATGGTCTGGTAGAGTGGGGTTTAGTTGGGTCAGATGTAATGTATTTCATGGTCTGGTAGAGTGGGGTTTAGATGGGTCTGGTGTAATGTATTTCATGGTCTGGTAGAGTGGGGTCTAGTTGGGGCAGGTGTAATGTATTTCATGGTCTGGTAGAGTGGGGTTTAGTTGGGGCAGGTGTAATGTATTTCATGGTCTGGTAGAGTGGGGTTTAGTTGGGGCAGGTGTAATGTATTTCATGGTCTGGTAGAGTGGGGTTTAGTTGGGTCAGGTGTAATGTATTTCATGAACTGGTAGAGTGGGGTTTAGTTGGGGCAGGTGTAATGTATTTCATGGTCTGGTAGAGTGGGGTTTAGTTGGGTCAGATGTAATGTATTTCATGGTCTGGTAGAGTGGGGTTTAGATGGGTCTGGTGTAATGTATTTCATGGTCTGGTAGAGTGGGGTCTAGTTGGGGCAGGTGTAATGTATTTCATGGTCTGGTAGAGTGGGGTTTAGTTGGGGCAGGTGTAATGTATTTCATGGTCTGGTAGAGTGGGGTTTAGTTGGGGCAGGTGTAATGTATTTCATGGTCTGGTAGAGTGGGGTTTAGTTGGGTCAGGTGTAATGTATTTCATGAACTGGTAGAGTGGGGTTTAGTTGGGTCAGGTGTAATGTATTTCATGGTCTGGTAGAGTGGGGTTTAGATGGGTCTGGTGTAATGTATTTCATGGTCTGGTAGAGTGGGGTTTAGTTGGGGCAGGTGTAATGTATTTCATGGTCTGGTAGAGTGGGGTTTAGTTGGGTCAGGTGTAATGTATTTCATGGTCTGGTAGAGTGGGGTTTAGTTGGGGCAGGTGTAATGTATTTCATGGTCTGGTAGAGTGGGGTTTAGTTGGGTCAGGTGTAATGTATTTCATGGTCTGGTAGAGTGGGGTTAAGTTGGGTCAGGTGTAATGTATTTCATGGTCTGGTAGAGTGGGGTTTAGTTGAGTCAGGTATAATGTATTTCATGGTCTGGTAGAGTGGGGTTTATTTGGGTCAGGTGTAATGTATTTCATGGTCTGGCCTGGTAGAGTGGGGTTTAGTTGGGTCAGGTGTAATGTATTTCATGGTCTGGCCTGGTAGAGTGGGGTTTAGTTGGGTCAGGTGTAATGTATTTCATGGTCTGGTAGAGTGGGGTTTAGTTGGGTCAGGTGTAATGTATTTCATGGTCTGGTAGAGTGGGGTTTCATTGGGTCAGGTGTAATGTATTTCATGGTCTGGTAGAGTGGGGTTTAGTTGGGTCTGGTGTAATGTATTTCATGGTCTGGTAGAGTGGGGTTTAGTTGGGTCAGGTGTAATGTATTTCATGGTCTGGTAGAGTGGGGTTTAGATGGGTCTGGTGTAATGTATTTCATGGTCTGGTAGAGTGGGGTTTAGTTGGGTCAGGTGTAATGTATTTCATGGTCTGGTAGAGTGGGGTTTAGTTGGGTCAGATGTAATGTATTTCATGGTCTGGTAGAGTGGGGTTTAGATGGGTCTGGTGTAATATATTTAATGGGCTGGTAGAGTGGGGTTTAGTTGGGTCAGATGTAATGTATTTCATGGTCTGGCCTGGTAGAGTGGGGTTTAGTTGGGTCAGGTGTAATGTATTTCATGGTCTGGTAGAGTGGGGTTTAGTTGGGTCAGGTGTAATGTATTTCATGGGCTGGTAGAGTGGGGTTTAGTTGGGTCAGGTGTAATGTATTTCATGGTCTGGTAGAGTGGGGTCTAGTTGGGTCAGGTGTAATGTATTTCATGGTCTGGTAGAGTGGGGTTTCATTGGGTCAGGTGTAATGTATTTCATGGTCTGGTAGAGTGGGGTTTAGTTGGGTCAGATGTAATGTATTTCATGGTCTGGTAGAGTGGGGTTTAGTTGGGTCAGATGTAATGTATTTCATGGGCTGGTACAGTGGGGTTTAGTTGGGTCAGATGTAATGTATTTCATGGTCTGGTAGAGTGGGATTTAGTTGGGTCAGGTGTAATGTATTTCATGGTCTGGTAGAGTGGGGTTTAGTTGAGTCAGGTGTAATGTATTTCATGGTCTGGTAGAGTGGGGTTTCATTGGGTCAGGTGTAATGTATTTCATGGTCTGGTAGAGTGGGGTTTAGTTGGGTCAGGTGTAATGTATTTCATGGTCTGGTAGAGTGGGGTTTAGTTGGGTCAGGTGTAATGTATTTCATGGGCTGGTAGAGTGGGGTTTAGTTGGGTCAGGTGTAATGTATTTCATGGTCTGGTAGAGTGGGGTCTAGTTGGGTCAGGTGTAATGTATTTCATGGTCTGGTAGAGTGGGGTTTCATTGGGTCAGGTGTAATGTATTTCATGGTCTGGTAGAGTGGGGTTTAGTTGGGTCAGATGTCATGTATTTCATGGTCTGGTAGAGTGGGGTTTAGTTGGGTCAGATGTAATGTATTTAATGGGCTGGTACAGTGGGGTTTAGTTGGGTCAGATGTAATGTATTTCATGGTCTGGTAGAGTGGGATTTAGTTGGGTCAGGTGTAATGTATTTCATGGTCTGGTAGAGTGGGGTTTAGTTGAGTCAGGTGTAATGTATTTCATGGTCTGGTAGAGTGGGGTTTCATTGGGTCAGGTGTAATGTATTTCATGGTCTGGTAGAGTGGGGTTTAGTTGGGTCAGGTGTAATGTATTTCATGGGCTGGTAGAGTGGGGTTTAGTTGAGTCAGGTGTAATGTATTTCATGGTCTGGTAGAGTGGGGTTTCATTGGGTCAGGTGTAATGTATTTCATGGTCTGGTAGAGTGGGGTTTAGTTGGGTCAGGTGTAATGTATTTCATGGTCTGGTAGAGTGGGGTTTAGTTGGGTCAGGTGTCATGTATTTCATGGTCTGGCAGAGTGGGTTTAGTTGGGGCAGGTGTAATGTATTTCATGGGCTGGTAGAGTGGGGTTTAGTTGGGTCAGGTGTCATGTTTTTCATGGTCTGGCAGAGTGATCACATTGGACCCTGCCAAGTCAACCACACACAAAGAATTAGAAGTAGCTATGCTTGTTCGCACTTTCATTTGTGTGCTTCATCGATGTACTGTAATGGATGGACGGACAGATGGACTGACTGATGGACGAATGGACTGATGGACTGACAGATGGACAAATGCTCAAAAGCATGCACATTCTCTTTCTCTCTCACTAACACGAAGAAATAAAATAAAAGGTTATTGGTCACATACATGTGTTTAGGGATGTTTTTGCGGGTGTAGCAAAATGCTTGTAACACACTAACACACTAACACACTCTCACACAGTCTCTGTTGGTGAGTAAGACAGAAACGGGTGAAAAAATATAAGCACATGGAATCCCCTTCAACAAGCGGCTGAGAGAGAGAACAAATCGCCCAGTAAGGAGAAAGATACACATTCTCCAATGGCTGGACTTGAAGAGATAGCCTCACTATTTTCCGTTTCATCTACTCTGTTTATTGTCACACACATTTTATCTCACAAGGAGTGTTCAACCTCTCATTAATATGATATAGCAATCTTCTGAAATGCTAAGCGTGACTTCACTGAAGACATGGAACTCGACTGGACCAGGGACTGGCAAACTATCATTCCTCCTTGGAGGACTGCTGGAGTCAAAACCAGTTGAGTACCGACTAAATGGGTGGCAACCTACTGAGATCATTTAGACTCGTCAATAAAATGACAATGTTCGGTTGAGCGGTATTGAGAAATACTGGTCAAGAACATCTGGATCAGGACGATGAGTGACACTTTTTGGGTTTAAAAGCTATCTGCTACAACATGTACGAAATGTCAAGATGCAGAATACAATATAAAATAATAACTTTTATGTTAGGATTTCAGTATAGGTATGTACTGCTGGTATCCTTTTTATTTGTGGAAAGGCAAATCATCTCTCAACAACTACAGGCCAACTCTGATGAAACACACACATCTTGAAATGAGCAGAACAGGAAGGAGAACGCATCAAAGGAGCCTGGACAGACCAAAGTTTTGGTTTACCTTCGAACCGGTCTCTCCAGCAAAAAGAGAACATTTAGCATGCGTTTAAAATGCTATTACTGGAACCCAGGGTACAGAGAGCTGCCAACAGCCCGTTTACAAAGACTGAACATTTATATCAGTTCTCTTCAGAGGTACAGTGTGTATTTGTCAGGATAATCGTCCTGTTTTGCCCAAGTCATGAATTAATTAAAGCAATTTCAAAGAAATTTCGTTTTGAGCCATCTGGGAAAAGTCGGGAATAACGAAGAAAGAACACTGAAACAGACCCTTTAACCTGACCAAGGAAGTGAAAGATAACAGACCCTTTAACCTGACCAAGGAAGTGAAAGATAGTCACCAGCAGCCTATATTTAGTTAGATTTACAGAAAACAAGGTATAATAATTATTCTCCAATTCAACTCAAGTCTACAGGTCAACAGTTGTGCTCTAAATGTGTCAGCCCGAATGTCTGCTCTTTGAAATAGTCTGTCGTGAAAATAAACTTTTGATTTGTTGGAGAATGGCGTCGGCCCATATTAGGTTTAAATTTCAGTTAAATATGGTTAAAGTACTCCCTTCGTTTTGAGGTCATTCGAGGTTGTTGTAATGCGTCCCAAATGGCATCCTATTCCTTACATAGTGCACTACTATTGACAAGAGCCCTGGTCAAAAGGCATGCACTATATAGGGAATAGGGTACAATTTGGGACGTATTACGATTTGGGACGCACTCATCATAATGTGGGATTAGGTTTTGTCAAACTCGTTCAGTGTAGCCCTCCTTTTAGTGAAATATCTCACAGCTTTTAAATCACAAAAGTAATTTTGTTTTTATTGGACTCGTAAGAGACAGTGAAAGTACTCGCCAAACCGAGGCTGTTGTTTCTATCACTTGATAGAAAATTACAACAGAAATGTCCACCTTGTGACAGAACTAGCAGAAAAACAGAGAGGAAGATTGTTGGGAGCTGGGTTTTCATTAATACAAGTGGAATTTGTCCAGCCTTTCACCAGCACACAACAATTTAAAGGAAAACATTTGTTTATCTATACTTCTGAGAAAGGCAAACAAGTCTTCAAAACCACTTCACTTGAGACTAAACACTCATTTAACAAAGACAAAATAAACCTCTTAGATTCCAAATAATCACAAACTATAAATAATGATTAGCATTGCCAATTGAGTCAGTGCTCAAAAACACGGCAAACTTCAACCGTCAAGTAAACAAATGAAACACCAGAAAAACAAACAGTCTTAGCAGATGGAAGGGGAAATGGCCTGCCAAACCAACTGACCAACCAACCAACCGGCTGACTTCTGTTAGAACATTCACAGGTTGATATGTCACTGCTGCTGGTCGCTAAGCAGGTCCGGTTGGCCCGCGCACTGTCCAATAGTAAACAAAACAGAGAGTTGCCGTGGCAACCCCACAGCCAGGCCCATCCTTATTGACTGTAGCAGCAGGTCTGAGTCTCGTAGGGAAACGGATGGGAAAGGGATCTAGTTGTTGAAAAGTAGTGCACTACATAGGGAATAGGAAGCCCTTTGAGACACAGCCCTGGGCTATGGGAGGGATGGACGGATGGACGGACGGACTGACTGACTGACGGACTGACTGACTGACTGACTGTAATGAAGTTCTCTGGATATATGGAGAGGGAGAGAAGGACTGAGAGGGAAAAAAGAGAGCAATTGAGAGAGAGAGGTTAGAGAGAAATAGCTACAGTGAGAGAAAGAGTGAGTGAGTGAGTGAGTGAGTGAGTGAGTGAGTGAGCGATACAGCGAGAGAAAGAACAAGAGAGATAGGGTGAAACAGTGAGTGAGTGAGTGAGTGAGTGAGTGTGAGACAGTGAGAGAGAGAGTGAGAGAGATAAGGGGTTGGGGTTAGGTATTGGGGTAAGGGGTTGGGGAAAGGGGTTAGAGATAGGGTTAGGGTAAGGGGTTGGGATTAGGGTAAGGGATTGGGGTTGGGGTAAAGGATTGGGGTAAGGGTTGGGGTAAGGGATTGGGGTAAGGGATTGGGGTAAGGGATTAGGGTTAGAGTAAAGGGTTGGGGTTAGGGTAAGGGGTTAGGGTAAGGGGTTGGGGTAAGGGGTCAGGGAAAGGGGTTGGGGTAAGGGGTTGGGGTTAGGGTAAGGGGTTGGGGTAAGGGTAAGGGTAATGGATTGGGGCTAGGGTAAAGGATTGGGGTTAGGGTAAGGGATTGGGGTTAGGGTAAGGGATTGGGGTTTGGGCTATGGTAAGGGATTGGGGTTAGGGCTATGGTAAGGGATTGGGTATTGGGGTTAGGGTAAGGGATTGGGGTTGGGGTAAGGGATTGGGTATTGGGGTTAGGGTAAGGGGTTGGGGTTAGGGCTGTGGTAAATGATTGGGGATTGGGTTTAGGGTAAGGGATTGGGTATTAGGGTTAGGGTAAAGGGGTTGGGGTTAGGGCTGTGGTAAGGGATTGGGGATTGGGTATTGGGGTTAGGGTAAGGGATTGGGTATTGGGGTTAGGGTAAGGGATTGGGCATTGGGGTTAGGGTAAGGGATTGGGGTTAGGGTAAAGGATTGGGTATTGGGGTTAAGGTAAGGGATTGGGGATTGGGTATTGGGGTTAGGGTAAGGGATTGGGGTTGGGGATTGGGGATAGGGTAAGGGATTGGGGTTGGGTATTGGGGATTGGGTATGGGATTGGGTTTGGGGTTGGGGTAAGGGATTCGGGTTGGGGTTAGGGATTGGGGATAGGGTAAGGGATTGGGGTGGGGTATTGGGGTTAGGGTATGGGATTGGGTTTGGGGTTGGGGTAAGGCATTGGGGTTGGGGTTAGATATTGGGGATAGGGTAAGGGATTGGGGTTGGGTATTGGGGTTAGGGTATGGGATTGGGTTTGGGGTTGGGGTTGGGGTAAGGGATTGGGGTTGGGGTTAGGGTATGGGATTGGGTTTGGGGTTGGGGTAAGGGATTGGGGTTGGGGTTGGGGTTAGAGATTGGGGATAGGGTAAGGGATTGGGGTTGGGTATTGGGGTAAGGGTATGGGATTGGGTTTGGGGTAAGGGATTGGGGTTGGGGTTAGGGATTGGGAATAGGGTAAGGGATTGGGGTTGGGTATTGGGGTTAGGGTATGGGATTGGGTTTGGGGTTGGGGTAAGGGATTGGGGTTGGGGTTAGAGATTGGGGATAGGGTAAGGGATTGGGGTTGGGTATTGGGGTTAGGGTATGGGATTGGGTTTGGGGTTGGGGTAAGGGATTGGGGTTGGGGTTAGGGTATGGGATTGGGTTTGGGGTAAGGGATTGGGGTTGGGGTTAGGGTATGGGATTGAGTTTGAGGTTGGGGTAAGGGATGGGGTTGGGTATTGGGGTTAGGGTAAGGGATTGGGGATTGGGTATTGGCGTTAGGGTAAGCGATTGGGGATTGGGTATTGGGGTTAGGGTAAGGGATTGGGGTTGGGGTTAGGGATTGGGGATAGGGTAAGGGATTGGGGTTGGGTATTGGGGTTAGGGTAAAGGATTGGGGTTGGGGTTGGGGTTAGGGATTGGGGATAGGGTAAGGGATTGGGTTGGGTATTGGGGTTAGGGTATGGGATTGGGTTTGGGGTTGGGGTTGGGGTTAGGGATTGGGGTTGGGGATTGGGGATAGGGTAAGGGATTGGGGTTGGGTATTGGGGTTAGGGTATGGGATTGGGTTTGGGGTTAGGGATTGGGGTTGGGTATTGGGGTTAGGGTAAGGGATTGGGGATTGGGGATTGGGGTTAGGGTAAGGGATTGGGGTTGGGGTTAGGGATTGGGGATAGGGTAAGGGATTGGGGTTGGGTATTGGGGTTAGGGTATGGGATTGGGGTTGGGGTTAGGGATTGGGGATAGGGTAAGGGATTGGGGTTGGGTATTGGGGTTAGGGTAAGGGATTGGGGTTGGGGTTGGGGTTAGGGATAGGGTAAGGGATTGGGGTTGGGTATTGGGGTTAGGGTAAGGGATTGGGGTTAGGGATTGGGGATAGGGTAAGGGATTGCGGTTGGGTATTGGGGTTAGGGTATGGGATTGGGTTTGGGGTTAGGGATTGGGGATAGGGTAAGGGATTGGGGTTGGGTATTGGGGTTAGGGTATGGGATTGGGTTTGGGGTTGGGGATTGGGGATAGGGTAAGGGATTGGGGTTGGGTATTGGGGTTAGGGTAAGGGATTGGGGTTGGGGTTGGGGTTAGGGATAGGGTAAGGGATTGGGGTTGGGTATTGGGGTTAGGGTAAGGGATTGGGGTTAGGGATTGGGGATAGGGTAAGGGATTGGTGTTGGGTATTGGGGTTAGGGTATGGGATTGGGTTTGGGGTTAGGGATTGGGGATAGGGTAAGGGATTGGGGTTGGGTATTGGGGTTAGGGTATGGGATTGGGTTTGGGGTTGGGGTAAGGGGTTGGGGGTTAGAGGAAGGTTTTAGCTCTTAAAGTCACTTGCCCATCGGTAAAATCTGGATCAGTTATATATGACGATCACTTACCCCAAAATGTATTTGGCTATTTACACGCACATGCCAGTGTGTTGGTATTGTGGCTTTGGGCATCCCAGTGCCTTAACGTTGAGTTTAGGGTTAGGCCATCATGAGCTTTTTATTTCTATTTTTATTTCACTAGGCAAGTCTGTATAAAATGTAATTCACCATTACTGTAATACATGGTATTCACCATATGACTGTATAATGTGTGTGTGTGTGTGTGTGTGTGTGTGTGTGTGTGTGTGTGTGTGTGTGTGTGAGCCAGTTTCAGTTTGAATCTGAGGTGCCCTTTAGCATGTCTGACTAGAGAATAAAGTGTTGAATAAAATCTTAGCCAGTGTATTAACGAGCAGGGGCCTCCAGGGCCTGATACAGTACCTGTGGAGGAACAGCTGCGGCCCCAGACTCTTTCATCTAAAAGTGTCTCTTATTGAAGTTCCTCCACACAAACACACACACACATAGGGGTTAGAGATAGGGTTAGGGTAAGGGGTTGGGATTAGGGTAAGGGATTGGGGTTGGGGTAAAGGATTGGGGTAAGGGTTGGGGTAAGGGATTGGGGTAAGGGATTGGGGTAAGGGATTAGGGTTAGAGTAAAGGGTTGGGGTTAGGGTAAGGGGTTAGGGTAAGGGGTTGGGGTAAGGGGTCAGGGAAAGGGGTTGGGGTAAGGGGTTGGGGTTAGGGTAAGGGGTTGGGGTAAGGGTAAGGGTAATGGATTGGGGCTAGGGTAAAGGATTGGGGTTAGGGTAAGGGATTGGGGTTAGGGTAAGGGATTGGGGTTTGGGCTATGGTAAGGGATTGGGGTTAGGGCTATGGTAAGGGATTGGGTATTGGGGTTAGGGTAAGGGATTGGGGTTGGGGTAAGGGATTGGGTATTGGGGTTAGGGTAAGGGGTTGGGGTTAGGGCTGTGGTAAGTGATTGGGGATTGGGTTTAGGGTAAGGGATTGGGTATTAGGGTTAGGGTAAAGGGGTTGGGGTTAGGGCTGTGGTAAGGGATTGGGGATTGGGTATTGGGGTTAGGGTAAGGGATTGGGTATTGGGGTTAGGGTAAGGGATTGGGCATTGGGGTTAGGGTAAGGGATTGGGGTTAGGGTAAAGGATTGGGTATTGGGGTTAAGGTAAGGGATTGGGGATTGGGTATTGGGGTTAGGGTAAGGGATTGGGGTTGGGGATTGGGGATAGGGTAAGGGATTGGGGTTGGGTATTGGGGATTGGGTATGGGATTGGGTTTGGGGTTGGGGTAAGGGATTGGGGTTGGGGTTAGGGATTGGGGATAGGGTAAGGGATTGGGGTGGGGTATTGGGGTTAGGGTATGGGATTGGGTTTGGGGTTGGGGTAAGGGATTGGGGTTGGGGTTAGATATTGGGGATAGGGTAAGGGATTGGGGTTGGGTATTGGGGTTAGGGTATGGGATTGGGTTTGGGGTTGGGGTAAGGGATTGGGGTTGGGGTTAGGGTATGGGATTGGGTTTGGGGTTGGGGTAAGGGATTGGGGTTGGGGTTGGGGTTAGAGATTGGGGATAGGGTAAGGGATTGGGGTTGGGTATTGGGGTAAGGGTATGGGATTGGGTTTGGGGTAAGGGATTGGGGTTGGGGTTAGGGATTGGGAATAGGGTAAGGGATTGGGGTTGGGTATTGGGGTTAGGGTATGGGATTGGGTTTGGGGTTGGGCTAAGGGATTGGGGTTGGGGTTAGAGATTGGGGATAGGGTAAGGGATTGGGGTTGGGTATTGGGGTTAGGGTATGGGATTGGGTTTGGGGTTGGGGTAAGGGATTGGGGTTGGGGTTAGGGTATGGGATTGGGTTTGGGGTAAGGGATTGGGGTTGGGGTTAGGGTATGGGATTGAGTTTGAGGTTGGGGTAAGGGATTGGGGTTGGGTATTGGGGTTAGGGTAAGGGATTGGGGATTGGGTATTGGCGTTAGGGTAAGCGATTGGGGATTGGGTATTGGGGTTAGGGTAAGGGATTGGGGTTGGGGTTAGGGATTGGGGATAGGGTAAGGGATTGGGGTTGGGTATTGGGATTGGGGATTGGGTATTGGGGTTAGGGTAAGGGATTGGGTATTGGGGTTAGGGTAAGGGATTGGGCATTGGGGTTAGGGATTGGGGATAGGGTAAGGGATTGGGGTTGGGTATTGGGATTGGGGATTGGGTATTGGGGTTAGGGTAAGGGATTGGGTATTGGGGTTAGGGTAAGGGATTGGGCATTGGGGTTAGGGTAAGGGATTGGGGTTAGGGTAAAGGATTGGGTATTGGGGTTAAGGTAAGGGATTGGGGATTGGGTATTGGGGTTAGGGTAAGGGATTGGGGTTGGGGATTGGGGATAGGGTAAGGGATTGGGGTTGGGTATTGGGGATTGGGTATGGGATTGGGTTTGGGGTTGGGGTAAGGGATTCGGGTTGGGGTTAGGGATTGGGGATAGGGTAAGGGATTGGGGTGGGGTATTGGGGTTAGGGTATGGGATTGGGTTTGGGGTTGGGGTAAGGGATTGGGGTTGGGCTTAGATATTGGGGATAGGGTAAGGGATTGGGGTTGGGTATTGGGGTTAGGGTATGGGATTGGGTTTGGGGTTGGGGTAAGGGATTTGGGTTGGGGTTAGGGTATGGGATTGGGTTTGGGGTTGGGGTAAGGGATTGGGGTTGGGGTTGGGGTTAGAGATTGGGGATAGGGTAAGGGATTGGGGTTGGGTATTGGGGTAAGGGTATGGGATTGGGTTTGGGGTAAGGGATTGGGGTTGGGGTTAGGGATTGGGAATAGGGTAAGGGATTGGGGTTGGGTATTGGGGTTAGGGTATGGGATTGGGTTTGGGGTTGGGGTAAGGGATTGGGGTTGGGGTTGGGTATTGGGGTTAGGGTATGGGATTGGGTTTGGGGTTAGGGATTGGGGTTGGGTATTGGGGTTAGGGTAAGGGATTGGGGATTGGGGATTGGGGTTAGGGTAAGGGATTGGGTTTGGGTATTGGGGTTAGGGTAAGGGATTGGGGATTGGGTATTGGCGTTAGGGTAAGCGATTGGGGATTGGGTATTGGGGTTAGGGTAAGGGATTGGGGTTGGGGTTAGGGATTGGGGATAGGGTAAGGGATTGGGGTTGGGTATTGGGGTTAGGGTAAGGGATTGGGGTTGGGGTTGGGGTTAGGGATTGGGGATAGGGTAAGGGATTGGGTTGGGTATTGGGGTTAGGGTATGGGATTGGGTTTGGGGATTGGGGATAGGGTAAGGGATTGGGGTTGGGTATTGGGGTTAGGGTATGGGATTGGGTTTGGGGTTAGGGATTGGGGTTGGGTATTGGGGTTAGGGTAAGGGATTGGGGATTGGGGATTGGGGATTGGGGTTAGGGTAAGGGATTGGGGTTGGGGTTAGGGATTGGGGATAGGGTAAGGGATTGGGGTTGGGTATTGGGGTTAGGGTATGGGATTGGGGTTGGGGTTAGGGATTGGGTTTGGGGTTGGGGTAAGGGATTGGGGTTGGGGTTGGGGTTAGAGATTGGGGATAGGGTAAGGGATTGGGGTTGGGTATTGGGGTAAGGGTATGGGATTGGGTTTGGGGTAAGGGATTGGGGTTGGGGTTAGGGATTGGGAATAGGGTAAGGGATTGGGGTTGGGTATTGGGGTTAGGGTATGGGATTGGGTTTGGGGTTGGGGTAAGGGATTGGGGTTGGGGTTAGATATTGGGGATAGGGTAAGGGATTGGGGTTGGGTATTGGGGTTAGGGTATGGGATTGGGTTTGGGGTTGGGGTAAGGGATTGGGGTTGGGGTTAGGGTATGGGATTGGGTTTGGGGTTGGGGTAAGGGATTGGGGTTGGGGTTGGGGTTAGAGATTGGGGATAGGGTAAGGGATTGGGGTTGGGTATTGGGGTAAGGGTATGGGATTGGGTTTGGGGTAAGGGATTGGGGTTGGGGTTAGGGATTGGGAATAGGGTAAGGGATTGGGGTTGGGTATTGGGGTTAGGGTATGGGATTGGGTTTGGGGTTGGGGTAAGGGATTGGGGTTGGGGTTAGAGATTGGGGATAGGGTAAGGGATTGGGGTTGGGTATTGGGGTTAGGGTATGGGATTGGGTTTGGGGTTGGGGTAAGGGATTGGGGTTGGGGTTAGGGTATGGGATTGGGTTTGGGGTAAGGGATTGGGGTTGGGGTTAGGGTATGGGATTGAGTTTGAGGTTGGGGTAAGGGATTGGGGTTGGGTATTGGGGTTAGGGTAAGGGATTGGGGATTGGGTATTGGCGTTAGGGTAAGCGATTGGGGATTGGGTATTGGGGTTAGGGTAAGGGATTGGGGTTGGGGTTAGGGATTGGGGATAGGGTAAGGGATTGGGGTTGGGTATTGGGATTGGGGATTGGGTATTGGGGTTAGGGTAAGGGATTGGGTATTGGGGTTAGGGTAAGGGATTGGGCATTGGGGTTAGGGTAAGGGATTGGGGTTAGGGTAAAGGATTGGGTATTGGGGTTAAGGTAAGGGATTGGGGATTGGGTATTGGGGTTAGGGTAAGGGATTGGGGTTGGGGATTGGGGATAGGGTAAGGGATTGGGGTTGGGTATTGGGGATTGGGTATGGGATTGGGTTTGGGGTTGGGGTAAGGGATTCGGGTTGGGGTTAGGGATTGGGGATAGGGTAAGGGATTGGGGTGGGGTATTGGGGTTAGGGTATGGGATTGGGTTTGGGGTTGGGGTAAGGGATTGGGGTTGGGGTTAGATATTGGGGATAGGGTAAGGGATTGGGGTTGGGTATTGGGGTTAGGGTATGGGATTGGGTTTGGGGTTGGGGTAAGGGATTTGGGATGGGGTTAGGGTATGGGATTGGGTTTGGGGTTGGGGTAAGGGATTGGGGTTGGGGTTGGGGTTAGAGATTGGGGATAGGGTAAGGGATTGGGGTTGGGTATTGGGGTTAGGGTATGGGATTGGGTTTGGGGTTGGGGTAAGGGATTGGGGTTGGGGTTGGGGTAAGGGATTGGGGTTAGGGTAAGGGATTGGGGTTGGGTATTGGGGTTAGGGTAAGGGATTGGGGATTGGGTATTGGCGTTAGGGTAAGCGATTGGGGATTGGGTATTGGGGTTAGGGTAAGGGATTGGGGTTGGGGTTAGGGATTGGGGATAGGGTAAGGGATTGGGGTTGGGTATTGGGGTTAGGGTAAGGGATTGGGGTTGGGGTTGGGGTTAGGGATTGGGGATAGGGTAAGGGATTGGGTTGGGTATTGGGGTTAGGGTATGGGATTGGGTTTGGGGATTGGGGATAGGGTAAGGGATTGGGGTTGGGTATTGGGGTTAGGGTATGGGATTGGGTTTGGGGTTAGGGATTGGGGTTGGGTATTGGGGTTAGGGTAAGGGATTGGGGATTGGGGATTGGGGTTAGGGTAAGGGATTGGGGTTGGGGTTAGGGATTGGGGATAGGGTAAGGGATTGGGGTTGGGTATTGGGGTTGGGGTATGGGATTGGGGTTGGGGTTAGGGATTGGGGATAGGGTAAGGGATTGGGGTTGGGTATTGGGGTTAGGGTAAGGGATTGGGGTTGGGGTTGGGGTTAGGGATAGGGTAAGGGATTGGGGTTGGGTATTGGGGTTAGGGTAAGGGATTGGGGTTAGGGATTGGGGATAGGGTAAGGGATTGGGGTTGGGTATTGGGGTTAGGGTATGGGATTGGGTTTGGGGTTAGGGATTGGGGATAGGGTAAGGGATTGGGGTTGGGTATTGGGGTTAGGGTATGGGATTGGGTTTGGGGTTGGGGATTGGGGATAGGGTAAGGGATTGGGGTTGGGTATTGGGGTTAGGGTAAGGGATTGGGGTTGGGGTTAGGGATAGGGATTGGGGTTGGGTATTGGGGTTAGGGTAAGGGATTGGGGTTAGGGATTGGGGATAGGGTAAGGGATTGGTGTTGGGTATTGGGGTTAGGGTATGGGATTGGGTTTGGGGTTAGGGATTGGGGATAGGGTAAGGGATTGGGGTTGGGTATTGGGGTTAGGGTATGGGATTGGGTTTGGGGTTGGGGTAAGGGGTTGGGGGTTAGAGGAAGGTTTTAGCTCTTAAAGTCACTTGCCCATCGGTAAAATCTGGATCAGTTATATATGACGATCACTTACCCCAAAATGTATTTGGCTATTTACACGCACATGCCAGTGTGTTGGTATTGTGGCTTTGGGCATCCCAGTGCCTTAACGTTGAGTTTAGGGTTAGGCCATCATGAGCTTTTTATTTCTATTTTTATTTCACTAGGCAAGTCTGTATAAAATGGAATTCACCATTACTGTAATACATGGTATTCACCATATGACTGTATAATGTGTGTGTGTGTGTGTGTGTGTGTGTGTGTGTGTGTGTGTGTGTGTGTGTGTGTGTGTGTGTGTGTGTGTGTGTGTGTGTGTGTGTGTGTGTGTGTGAGCCAGTTTCAGTTTGAATCTGAGGTGCCCTTTAGCATGTCTGACTAGAGAATAAAGTGTTGAATAAAATCTTAGCCAGTGTATTAACGAGCAGGGGCCTCCAGGGCCTGATACAGTACCTGTGGAGGAACAGCTGCGGCCCCACACTCTTTCATCTAAAAGTGTCTCTTATTGAAGTTCCTCCACACAAACACACACACACATAGCACTTAGGACATTCAGCAACCAACATAATGGGGCTATTCTTATCTCCCAAGGACTCCCTGAGGGGTGAAGGAACTATTCCGGAACACTCTTCAGAACTACTGAAGGCCCTACACATCCCATCAGGGGTCAGTATAGAGTCAGTCTGTCTCTATGTGGATGTCTCTCTCTCTCTCTCTGTGTGTGTGTGTGTGTGTGTGTGTGTGTGTGTGTGTGTCTCTATGTGGATGTCTCTCTCTCTGTGTTCTGTGTGTGTGTGTGTCTCTATGTGGATGTCTCTGTGTGTGTGTGTCCCCCAATACATGTGTGTGTGTGTGTGTTCCCATGCGTGTGTGTGTGTCTCGATGTGGATGTCTCTGTGTGTGTGTGTGTGTGTGTGTGTCCCAATACATGTGTGTGTGTGTGTGTTCCCATGTGTGTGTGTGTGTGTGTGTGTGTTCCCATGCATGTGAGTGTCAAAGTGACTTCCCAAAGGGGACTGAATTGATGCAATTAGTCTTCTGTTACAGGTTGGAAAGAAGAGAGGTACATAACCGGAGGGAGAGATAGATAGAAGGAAATATCGATAGAGAGAGAGAGAGAGAGAGAGAGAGAGAGAGAGAGAGAGAGAGAGAGAGAGAGAGAGAGAGAGAGAGAGAGAGAGAGAGAGAGAGAGAGAGAGAGAGAGAGAGAGAGAGAGAGAGAGAGAGAGAGAGAGAGAGAGAGAGAGAGAGAGATAGATAGATAGATAGATAGATAGATAGATAGATAGATAGATAGATAGATAGATAGATAGATAGATAGATAGATAGATAGATAGATAGAGAGAGAGAGAGAGAGAGAGAGAGAGAGAGAGAGAGAGAGAGAGAGAGAGAGAGAGAGAGAGAGAGAGAGAGAGAGAGAGAGAGAGAGATAGAGAGATAGATAGATAGATAGATAGATAGATAGATAGATAGATAGATAGATAGATAGATAGATAGATAGATAGAGGGAGAGACAACACAAAGGAGAAACTGCATGAAGTGGTTTGGAAATTCACAGATTCATAAGGAACACACATTAATGTGTTATATAACTGTAGACATCACAGTCCCTGCAGAGAGATTAGAATAGTGTTCTGTACTTGGAGAGGAGGAAAGGAGAGGAGAAGAGATGAGGGGAGATGAGAGGAGAGGAGAGGAGAGGAGAGGAGAGGAGAGGAGAGGAGAGGAGAGAGGAGGGGAGAGGAGAAGAGAAGAGGGGAGAGGAGAAGTGACAAAGGTAGGATAGAGGAGAGGAGAGGAGAGGAGAGGAGAGGAGAGGAGAGGAGAGGAGAGGAGAGGAGAGGAGAGGAGAGGAACAGGAGAGGAGAGGAGATGAACAGGAGAGGAGAGGAGAGGAGTGGAGTGGAGAGGAGTGGAGTGGAGTGGAGTGGAGAGGAGAGGAGAGGAGAGGAGAGGAGAGGAGAGGAGAGGAGAGGAGAGGAGAGGAGAGGAGAGGAGAGCAGAGGAGATGAGAGGAGAGGAGTGGAGTGGAGAGGAGAGGAGAGGAGAGGAGAGGAGAGGAGAGGAGAGGAGAGGAGAGGAGAGGAGGAGGGAGGAGGGGAGAGGAGAAGAGGGGAGAGGAGAAGTGAGGAAGGTAGGATAGAGGAGAGGAGAGGAGAGGAGAGGAGAGGAGAGGAGAGGAGAAGAGATGAGGGGAGATGAGAAGAGAGAGGAGAGGAGAGGAGAGGAGAGGAGAGGAGAGGAGAGGAGAGGAGAGGAGAGGAGAGGAGAGGAGAGGAGAGGAGAGGAGAGGAGAGGAGAGAGGAGGGGAGAGGAGAAGAGAAGAGGGGAGAGGAGAAGTGACAAAGGTAGGATAGAGGAGAGGAGAGGAGAGGAGAGGAGAGGAGAGGAGAGGAGAGGAGAGGAGAGGAGAGGAGAGGAACAGGAGAGGAGAGGAGATGAACAGGAGAGGAGAGGAGAGGAGTGGAGTGGAGAGGAGTGGAGTGGAGTGGAGTGGAGTGGAGAGGAGAGGAGAGGAGAGGAGAGGAGAGGAGAGGAGAGGAGAGGAGAGGAGAGGAGAGGAGAGGAGAGGAGAGGAGAGCAGAGGAGATGAGAGGAGAGGAGTGGAGTGGAGAGGAGAGGAGAGGAGAGGAGAGGAGAGGAGAGGAGAGGAGAGGAGAGGAGGAGGAGGGAGGAGGGGAGAGGAGAAGAGGGGAGAGGAGAAGTGAGGAAGGTAGGATAGAGGAGAGGAGAGGAGAGGAGAGGAGAGGAGAGGAGAGGAGAGGAGAGGAGAGGAGAGGAGAGGAGAGGAGAGGAGAGGAGGAGGGAGGAGGGGAGAGGAGAAGTGAGGAAGGTAGGATAGAGGAGAGGAGAGGAGAAGAGGGGAGAGGAGAGGAGAAGTGAGGAAGGTAGGATAGGGGAGAGGAGAGGAGAGGAGAGGAGAGAAGAGGTGAGGTGAGGGGAGGGGAGGGGAGTGGAGTGGAGTGGAGTGGAGTGGAGTGGAGTGGAGAGGAGAGGAGAGGAGAGGAGAGGAGAGGAGAGGAGAGGAGAGGAGAGGAGAGGAGAGGAGAGGAGAGGAATGTTTCTACTTAGCTCAACTCCAAGTTACTGCGCTGATTAAAAAAACACTTTTGGATCGGAAGGAAAACACCCCACCCCACCCTTCCCTCCATCTCTCCCTTCATCTTTCCATCCCTCCTTCCATTCTTTACCTGGTCTATTTACTCCTTTGATCAATCTAAATGTCCTGTATAAGATTCTCCTGAGAAAACTCTTCCTTATTCTCTATACTATAGACAGCTACTTTTGACCAGGCCTCATAGGGTTCTAATTAAAAGTAGTGCACTGTGCAAGGAATAGGGTACCATTGATGACGCACACAGCCTTTGAGCCGCAAGAGAAAATCAAGCCTAGGTTTCTCTGCCAGATCCAAATCAACACGATGAGACAGAGAGGAACTAGAGGGCTTTGATTCAGTGATTCAGCCCAAAAGAGAGAGTATCCCAAATGGAACCCTATTCCCTTTATAGTGCACTACATTTAAGAAGTGCCCTATATGGGGATTAGTGAGCCATTTAGGACACTGGCAGGGAGCATCAAGGACAAGCTATTACAAATGATTACCATTCCAAATGCAGGGGCGTGTTGTTGTGACTCCGGGTGTTGGAAGGGTGTGACAGAGAAGTGGGGACATTTGGGAATTTTGGGCTAGAAAAATCAGCGGTGTACACCTACGCACACTAATACGCACACGCACACACACACACACACACACACACACACACACAGGGTGTCCAACAAAGCCCTGACTTTTTCCAGAAGGGTGTAACGTGGCAGAAAATCTATGCATTGCTTTCTTTTGTTACACACACCATGTTTTACTCCATTCGAGCACCATAATAAAAGGTATGTGTGAGTTTGTGTGTGTGTGTGTATGTGCGTCTTACTGGGAATGTACCATGTCGCTGCCCCACCCGAACCCAGACGACAGCACGGGGTCCTCTGGGTTGGAGGGGTTACCACGGTTACCACAGGGGTGCCCTTGTGCATGCCCGAGGGGAAAAAGGAAAGGACCACTTTGTATTCATCCTCCTGTTTCAGTCCATCAAAGCTGAATGAAAGGATGAAGCGTCCTCAGAGAGGAGTGGCTGGTGCCATGACCCAAGGTCAAGAGAGAGAGAGGGGGAGGAGAAAAGGAGGAGAGGAGAGAATGAAGGCAGAAGGTTTCAACTTGATAAATGGGACTGTGTTTTTTGGTGCTCTGCTCAAAGCCAGAGGAGAGGTTGGAATAATCAGTGAAATAGGCTCTCCTTTTTCCTGTGGCCTTGCCAGTGCACACGCTCCCAACCTCCCAGCAACACTTTCCTCAGGGAATGTAATGTTTCCTTTCGAAAGTTCTGTCTTGACTGTAGTTTGGTTAAGTTTTCAAAAATCTTGGAATAAGTCAATTCCTTTACAACTTCGGACGAAATAAAGTATTGAATCTCAAATCATCTTTACCGAGGGCAAAGTCAGTTCTTTATTCCTGAAGCATCTTATAGACATCTATAATTTAACGGCTACAACTCTAGAATAAATGGACCTCCCACTAGAAATGGTACATGGTCAATGCCTACGTAACCAGAAGTTTGATCGAGTCATAAATGTTTGAAATGCTTAGGCATGCACCAAGGTAACTAACTCTCTTCACTGCAAAAGTTGGTTCCATCCTCTACTCTCAGACCAATAGAAATCCTGGGAGGGAGGGAGGGAGATAGGGAGGGAGGAAAGAGAGAGAGAGGGAGATACAACACAAAGAAAGACCTTGTGTTTTTCACTGCGTGCAGCGTAGGTCAAATACACTCCTCTATTTTCTCTGTTTCCTCTTGCTGCTCTCTCCCTCTCCTCTCCCTGTCTTCTCTCTCTCCCTCTCCTCTCCCTGTCTTCTCTCTCTCCCTCTCCTCTCCCTGTCTTCTCTCTCTCCCTCTCCTCTCCCTGTCTTCTCTCTCTCCCTCTCCTCTCCCTGTCTTCTCTCTCTCCCTCTCCTCTCCCTGTCTTCTCTCTCTCCCTCTCCTCTCCCTGTCGTCTCTCTCTCCCTCTCCTCTCCCTGTCGTCTCTCTCTCCCTCTCCTCTCCCTGTCTTCTCTCTCTCCCTCTCCTCTCCCTGTCTTCTCTCTCTCCCTCTCCTCTCCCTGTCTTCTCTCTCTCTCTCTCTCCTCTCCCTGTCTTCTCTCTCTCTCTCTCTCTCCTCTCCCTGTCTTCTCTCTCTCTCCCTGTCTTCTCTCTCTCCCTCTCCTCTCCCTGTCTTCTCTCTCTCCCTCTCCTCTCCCTGTCTTCTCTCTCTCTCTCTCCCTCTCCCTGTCTTCTCTCTCTCTCCCTCTCTTCTCCCTGTCTTCTCTCTCTCTCCCTCTCCTCTCCCTGTATCCTCTCTCTCTCTCCTCTCCCTGTCTTCTCTCTCTCCCTCTCCTCTCCCTGTCTTCTCTCTCTCCCTCCCTCCTCTCCGTGTCTCTCTCTCTCTCCCTCCCTCCTCCCCCTGTCTTCTCTCTCTCTCTCCCTCGCCGTCTTCCCTCACTTCCTCTCTCTCTCCATCTCTTCTCTCTCTCATATTTTTCTCTCACCCCTTCTCTGTTCTCTTTGTCCCCCCTTCTCCTATCCCTCTATCTCCTCATCTTCTCCTTTCAGACAGACTTATTCAAAGGGGTCATTACATGTTATAATATAGAAAGCACTAATTAAGAGTTGCAGTAGTGGATCAGCTAATGAGTCTAGAGGGAACCAACAAGCTGTTATTAGTTTGCTACCTCTCTCCTTCTCTCTTTCATTAACTCTCTCTCTAACTCTCTCAAAGTTTCTCCTCTCCCCAACGCCTACAGTTACTACCTTCCCTCCCTCCTTACTCCATCCCTCGTTCCCCTCCTGTTTTTATGGAGAGATAAAAAAAACATTCACACCATCTCTCTACTGCTTCTGACTCAACTGAATGAAAGCGTGCCACTGACCATCACACACATACTGATCATCACACACATACTGACCATCACACACATTCTGATCATCACACACATACTGATCATCACACACATACAGACCATCACACACATACTGACCATCACACACATACTGACCATCACACACATACTGATCATCACACACATACTGATCATCACTCACATACTGATCATCACACACATACTGACCATCACACACATACTGACCATCACACACATACTGACCATCACACACATACTGACCATCACACACATACTGACCATCACACACATACTGATCATCACACACATACTGACCATCACACACATACTGACCATCACACACATACTGACCATCACACACATACTGATCATCACACACATACTGACCATCACACACATACTGACCATCACACACACATACTGACCATCACACACATACTGACCATCACACACACATACTGACCATCACACACACATACTGATCATCACACACATACTTTTTATTAATTTTTTATTTTACCTTTATTTAACCAGGTAGGCTAGTTGAGAACACCTTTATTTAACCAGGTAGGCTAGTTGAGAACAAGTTCTCATTTGCAACTGCGACCTGCATAGATAAAGCATAGCAGTGTGAACAGACAACAACACAGAGTTACACATGGAGTAAACAATACACAAGTCAATAACACAGTAGAAAAAAAAAAATAGAAAAAAAAGAGAGTCTATATACATTGTGTGCAAAAGGCATGAGGAGGTAGGTGAATAATTACAATTTTGCAGATTAACACTGGAGTGATAAATGATCAGATGGTCATGTACAGGTAGAGATATTGGTGTGCAAAAGAGCAGAAAAGTAAATAAATATAAACAGTATGGGGAAGAGGTAGGTAAAATTGGGTGGGCTATTTACCGATAGACTATGTACAGCTGCAGCAATCGGTTAGCTGCTCAGATAGCAGATGTTTGAAGTTGGTGAGGGAGATAAAAGTCTCAAACTTCAGCGATTTTTGCAATTCGTTCCAGTCACAGGCAGCAGAGAACTGGAACGAAAGGCGGCCAAATGAGGTGTTGGCTTTAGGGATGATCAGTGAGATACACCTGCTGGAGCGCGTGCTACGGGTGGGTGTTGCCATCGTGACCAGTGAACTGAGATAAGGCGGAGCTTTAACTAGCATGGACTTGTAGATGACCTGGAGCCAGTGGGTCTGGCGACGAATATGTAGCGAGGGCCAGCCGACTAGAGCATACAGGTCGCAGTGGTGGGTGGTATAAGGTGCTTTAGTAACAAAACGGATGGCACTGTGATAAACTGCATCCAGTTTGCTGAGTAGAGTGTTGGAAGCTATTTTGTAGATGACATCGCCGAAGTCGAGGATCGGTAGGATAGTCAGTTTTACTAGGGTAAGTTTACAGAATGTATACAGTATACAGAATGGTGTCGTCTGCGTAGAGGTGGATCAGGGAATCGCCCGCAGCAAGAGCAACATCATTGATATATACAGAGAAAAGAGTCGGCCCGAAAATTGAACCCTGTGGCACCCCCATAGAGACTGCCAGAGGACCGGACAGCATGCCCTCCGATTTGACACACTGAACTCTGTCTGCAAAGTAGTTGGTGAACCAGGCAAGGCAGTCATCAGAAAAACCGAGGCTACTGAGTCTGCCGATAAGAATATGGTGATTGACAGAGTCGAAAGCCTTGGCAAGGTCGATGAAGACGGTTGCACAGTACTGTCTTTTATCGATGGCGGTTATGATATCGTTTAGTACCTTGAGCGTGGCTGAGGTACACCCGTGACCGGCTCGGAAACCAGATTGCACAGCGGAGAAGATACGGTGGGATTCGAGATGGTCAGTGATCTGTTTGTTGACTTGGCTTTCGAAGACCTTAGATAGACAGGGCAGGATGGATATAGGTCTGTAACAGTTTGGGTCCAGGGTGTCTCCCCCTTTGAAGAGGGGGATGACTGCGGCAGCTTTCCAATCCTTGGGGATCTCAGACGATATGAAAGAGAGGTAGAACAGGCTGGTAATAGGGGTTGCGACAATGGCGGCGGATAGTTTCAGAAATAGAGGGTCCAGATTGTCAAGCCCAGCTGATTTGTACTGACCATCACACACATACTGATCATCACTCACATACTGACCATCACACACATACTGATCATCACTCACATACTGACCATCACACACATACTGATCATCACACACATACTGATCATCACACACATACTGATCATCACTCACATACTGCCCATCACACACATGCTGATCATCACACACATACTGATCATCACTCACATACTGACCATCACTCACATACTGATCATCACACACATACTGATCATCACACACATACTGAACATCACTCACATACTGACCATCACTCACATACTGACCATCACTCACATACTGACCATCACTCACATACTGATCATCACTCACATACTGACCATCACACACATACTGATCATCACACACATACTGATCATCACACACATACTGACCATCACTCACATACTGACCATCACACACATACTGATCATCACTCACATTCTGACCATCACACACATACTGACCATCACACACATACTGATCATCACACACATACTGATCATCACTCACATACTGATCATCACTCACATACTGATCATCACTACTGATCAGTACCTTCGGAAAATATTCAGACCCCTTGACTTTTTCCACATTTTGTTAGGTTGCACATTATTCTAAAATGTATTGAATAGTTTTTTCCCTCATCAATCTACACCCAATACCCCATAGTGACAAAGCAAAAACAGGTTTAGAAATGTTCTATAATTTATAAAAAGTTGAAGCACCTTTGGCAGCGATTACAGCCTTGAGTTTTCTTTGGTATGACGCTACAAGCTTGGCACACCTTTATTTGGGGTGTGTCTCCCATTGTTCTCTGCAGATCCTCTCAAGCTCTGTCAGGTTGGATGGGGAGCGTTGCTGCACAGCTAGTTTCAGGTCTCTCCAGAGATGTTCGATCGGGTTCAAGTCCGGGCTCTGGCTGGGCCAGTCAAGGACATTCAGAGACTTGTCTGTGTGCTTAGGGTTCGTTGTCCTGTTGGAAGTTTAATCTTCACCACAGTCTGAGGTCTGGACCAGGTTTTCATCAAGGATCTCTCTGTACTTTGCTCCGTTCATCTTTGCCTCGATCCTGACAAATCTCCCAGTCCCTGCCGCTGAAAAACATCCCCACAGCATCATGCTGGTTGTGATGATGCCATGTTTCCTCCAGACGTGACACTTGGCATTCAGGCCAAAGAGTCTAATCTTGGCTTCATCAGAACAGAGAATCTTGTTTCTCATGGTCTGAGAGTCAATAGTGCCTTTTGGCAAACTTCAAGCGGGCTGTCATGTGCCTTTTACTGAGGATTGGCTTCCATCTAGGCTCTCTACCATAAAGGCCTGATTGGTGGAGTGCTGCAGAGAGGGTTGTCCTTCAGGAAGGCTCTCCTATCTCCACAGAGGAACTCTGGAGCTCTGTCAGTGTGACCATCGGGTTCTTGGTCACCTCCCTGACCAAGGCCCTTCTCCCCCGATTGCTCAGTTTGGCCGGGCGGTCAGCTCTAGGAAGAATCTTGGTGATTCCAAACTTCTTCCATTTAAGAACGGAGGTCACTGTGTTGTTGGGGACCTTCAATGCTGGTACCCTTCCTCAGATCTGTGCCTCGACACAATCCTGTCTCGGAGCTCTACGGACAATTCCTTCCACCTCATGGCTTAGTTTTTGCTCTGACATGCACTGTCAACTGTGGGACCTTATATAGACAGGTGTGTGCCTTTCTAAATCAAGTTGTAGAAACATCTCTAGGATGATCAATGGAAACAGGATGCACCTGAACTCAATTTCGAGTCTCATAGCAAAGGGTCTGAATACTTATGTAAATGTATTTGTTTTCTTATTCTAATTATTTTGTTACATTTTCTACAAACCTGCTGTTGTTTTGTCATTATGGGGTTTAGTGTTAAGATTGCTGAGGATATTTTTGTATTTAATCTATTTTAGAATAAGGCTGTAGCGTAACAAAATGTGGAAAAAGTCAAGGGGTCTAAATGCTTTCCGAAGGCACCGTACTGTACATCGCAGACACACACGCACGTACGTAAGCACGCAAACACACAGAATGTCAGATAGTGTGCATACTGAACTTCAACCTTTTCTCATTTGATTTAGGCTTACAACTTTCACATGAGGCTTTTGGTGTTCCAGCGTGTTACATTGCTGCTCATGTTAGATATCTTTGTAAGCTCCTCTGACAGGTAATTTATGATTCTATTGTCCCTAGAATGAGGCAACGAGGCGGGGTAGCTCTGGATCTGTGCAGTGTGTCAAGAGTTTTAAAAAGCCCCATATTTTTAGGGATCTCGGTAGAGCCGTAAAGTTTCACAAGAAAGACTGTCATTTGGCTTCGGACTGTGATGTTACCCTCATCCGATTCTCTCTCTCTCTCTCTCTCTCCTCTTTTTTCAGAGGACTGGATCCAGAGGAATTACTTACACACACACACACACACACACACAGAGACACACACATGACCGCCCGTTTGCTAACACAAGCCCCTCCCATGCCTCTCTATTTGCTTGTAGGGAAAGCACACTCAGACAGAATGTACACCAAGGCTGTGTCTGAAAATGAATGGCACCCTATGCCCTATGTAGTGGATACTTTTGACTAGGGCCCATAGCGCTCTGCTCAAAAGTGGTGCACTATGGGCCCTAGTCAAAAGTAGTGCACTATGCAGGGAAATGGGTGCCATTTGGGATGAGTCCATGGCCTTTACTTACATGCCTCTTTGTTTTACTGCCCAGCGGTTTACTGTGCTTGTCTAACCTCCTAAAGCCACTAAACCCACAGCGGCTGATATTTCTGTGTGTTAGCTAATCTCAGCCACTCCTGTTGACTGTAACAGGCTGCAGTACAAAGAGCTAGGAGATAGAGGTGGTCGTGCTGAGAAGGTCAGATACACTACTCATCTGAGCTGAACATTTAAAGGGGCGGTCCAGTTCTGACCCTACTGGTTATGGTTCTTGTAATTACAGGCCAAATACACGTGGCTATAAAGTTACACACTGACATTGGTTAAATATCTTTGCTGTGACTGAGCAAAATTTACAAAAACAAGTTTCTGGCCAACCCTGTCTTTAGCCAAGACCCACTGTACTGGCCAACTATTTGGGAAAGAGTTTAGTAACACAGGTCAGAGTGAATTGAGGTTTATCTGAGACACACTTGTTGTTCAGCACAGTCCTGCCTTCTTTTAACCTTGTCCTAACCCTCAACTAACCTTCCCCTAACCTTTCCCTCCCCCAATACAGCAGTACTGAATCTTAAAGCAGATCCTCCCTCTTTAACTTCAACCTTCCAACAACCTTCCCCTCCCCTCATACCAACAGTCATTTTGTGAGGACAACCCAACTAACCCCCGTGTCGTTAACCCTTCACAACCTTCCCCTCCCCTCATACCAACAGTCATTTTGTGAGGACAACCCAACTAACCCGTGTCGTTAACCCTTCACAACCTTCCCCTAACCTTCCCCTCCCCTCATACCAACAGTCATTTTGTGAGGACAACCCAACTAACCCCCGGGTCGTTAACCCTTCACAACCTTCCCCTCCCCTCATACCAACAGTCATTTTGTGAGGACAACCCAACTAACCCCCGTGTCGTTAACACTTCACAACCTTCCCCCAACCTTCCCCTCCCCTCATACCAACAGTCATTTTGTGAGGACAACCCAACTAACCCCGTGTCGTTAACCCTTCACAACCTTCCCCTCCCTCTCCCTCCTGAGAGAGTGTGCACGTGTGGCTCCTAAGTGGTCACTGTGTTAGATCTACAACCTATGAGAGAATGTAAAGACCCTGTACACTAACACTACAGCTGTTAAACCTTCAGCAGTTGTTAAGCTGAGCCCAGGTCAGTTTTAGTAGTATAATTTAATACTGTATTTACGTAACGTCGACCACTGCTCTTATCCGGGAACAGATAACATCAGCACCATGAACTTCTACGTTTCATAAAACATTGACTCTTAAAAGAAGAGGAGAGTCTTGAAAGAGGAAAAGTCAGGTTGAAAGAGTGAACATGAGAATGATGAGAATTTTGTGTGTGTGTGTGTTGTGTGTCTGCATTTCTCTGTGTGTGTGTGTGTGTGTGTGTGTGTGTGTGTGTGTGTGTGTGTGTGTGTGTGTGTGTGTGTGTGTGTGTGTGTGTGTGTGTGTGTGTGTGTGTGTGTGTGTGTGTGCGCATGTGTGTGTGTGCGCATGTGTGTGTCTGCGCATGTGTGTGTCTGCCTGCATGTGTGTGTCTGCCTGCATGTGTGTGTTTGCGTGTGTGTGTGTGTGTGTGTATATGACTCTCTTGCATGTCCTATCCATAGTCTCAACTCATTCCTCACACACCAAACAGAGGCCCATGTTTTCTAACTAAAGCCCATTCAACCAAAAACCACTTAGACCCCTAAAATAATATCCAGACAGACACACACACAGACAAAGACACACATGCACACGTTAATGCTAGAATAACACACCAGTCTGGTGAATGACACCAGAATGAGAAGTTGACACAACGCACGCTCATTTGGGAAAATAATAGGCCTGCTTCTCAACATAAGGCAACTTATTGTGACTAACAGACAAGGTGTGTGCGCGTGTGTGTCAAAATCATGAAACACCCCATGCTACACATTTCTCTATGCTATACAGTGCAGTGCATTCCTGATGTTTCTCTCTGCTATACAGTGCAGTGCATTCCAGATGTGTCTCTCTGCTATACAGTGCATTGCATTCCAGATGTTTCTCTCTGCTATACAGTGCATTGCATTCCAGATGTTTCTCTCTGCTATAGTGCAGTGCATTCCAGATGTTTCTCTCTGCTATACAGTGCAGTGCATTCCAGATGTTTCTCTATGCTATACAGTGCAGTGCATTCCAGATGTTTCTCTCTGCTATACAGTGCAGTGAATTCCAGATGTTTCTCTCTGCTATACAGTGCATTGCATTCCAGATGTTTCTCTCTGCTATACAGTGCAGTGCATCCCAGATGTTCCCTAAGCTGGCTGGTATAGGACCCCTGGCAGTGTGTGTGTGCGAGCGGGCGGCGAATGGGAGTGTGTGTGTCTCCGTGTGTGTGTGTCTATGTGTGTGTGTTTGTGTGTGTTCCACAGACGGGCTGGTTTAGCAGCCTCAGGCAATGTGTGTGTGTACATGTGTGTATCTGTGTGTGTATGCCTGCATGTGTGTGTGTCTATGTGTGTGTACATGTGTGTGAATGTGTGTGTATGCATGTCTGCCTGCATGTGTGTGTGTGTCTGTGTGTGCGTCTGTGTGTATGCATGGGTGTGCGTGTGTGTGTGTGTTTGTGTGTTCCACAGACTGGCTGGTTTATCAGCCTCAGGCAATGTCTGTGTGTCTCTGTCTGTGTCTGTGTGTGTGTGTGTGTGTGCGCGTGTGCGCGTGTGCGTGTGTGCGTGTGTATGTGTGTGTGCGTGCGTGAACATACCGTACCTTAAAAAATTATTCACACCCGTTGACTTTTTCCACGTTGTTGTTACGGCCTGAATTCAATTTGGAATAAATTTAGATGTTTTCTTCACTGGCCTACACACAACACCCAATAATGTCAAAGTGGAATTATGTTTTTAGACATTTCTACTAAATCATTGAAAATGAAAAGCTGAAATGTTTTGAGTCAATAATTATTCAACCCCTTTGTTATGGCAAGCCTAAATAAGTTCAGGAGTAAACATTTGCTTAACAAAACATAATAATGAACTCACTCTGTGTGCAATAACAGTGTTTTAACAAGATTTCTGAATGACTATCTCCCTCAGTCGAGCAGGGAATTTCAAACACAGATTCAGACACAAAGACAGGGAGGTTCCAATTTTACAATTGGTAGATGGGTAAAAAAAAGCAGACATTGAATATCCCTTTGAGCATGGAGAAGTTATTAATTACACTTTGGATGGTGTATCAATACACCCAGTCACTATAAAGATACAAGTGTCCTTCCTAACTCAGTTGGCAGAGAGGAAGGAAACCACTCAGGGATTTCAACAGGAGGCCAATGGTGACTTTAAAACAGTTACAGAGTTTAATGGCTGATAGGAGAAAACTGAGGATGAATCAACAACATTGTATTTACTCCACTATACTAACCTAATTGACAGAGTGAAAAGAAGGAAGCCAGTACATGCATCCTGTTTGCAATAAAGCATTAAAGTAATACTGCAACAAAAATGTGGCAAAGCAATTTACTTTTTGTCCTGAAAAAAACCCAGAATGGAGCTTAGCACAGGCAAAATCCTAGAGGAAAACCTGGTTCAGTCTGCTTTCCAACAGACACTGGGAGATTGACCTTTCAGCAGGACAATAACCTACAACACAAGGCCGAATCTACACTGGAGTTACCAAGAAAACTATTAATGTTCCTGAGTGGCCAAGTTACAGACTCAAATCTATTTGAAAATCTACGGCAAAACCTGAAAATGGTTGTCTAGCAATGTTCAACAACCAATTTAACAGAGATTTAATAATTTTGAAAAGAATATTGGGCAAATGTTGCACAATCCAGGTGTAGAAAGCTCATAGAGACCCAGTAAGATTCATAGCTGTAATCGCTGCCAAAGGCGCTTCTACAAAGTATTGATTCAGGGGTGTGAATTCTTATGTAAATGAGATATTTCTGAAAATGGATTGAATCCATTTATAATTCAGGATGTAACACACCAAAATGTGGAATAAGTCAAGGGGTATCTTTCTGTAGGCGCTGTGTGTGTGTGTGTGTGTGTGTGTGTGTGTTCCACAGACTGGCTCAGCCTCAGGCAGTCTCTTTGTTCCTCCTGCAGTGACTTTCTAAGTCAGTGCAGGCTCTGGTCCAAGACTACCACAGGAGAAAGTGTTAGGAACAGATGTCTACCTCCATCATTCCTCTATTCGCAGGGTCATACAGCAATTTGTATGTCGGCACTTTGTCATATATACTACACCCTATTCCCTATATAGTGCACTACTTTTGACCAGAGGCCTAAAGGCCCTGGTCAAATGTAGTGCACTATATAGGGACTAGGGTGCCACTTGGGACGCAGTCATGGTGCCTAAGCTGTGAGTGCTGTATTGTTCCTGTCTCTGAGATGACAAAGGACTTTTGCTTCGGCTAATAGAAAATGGGGGCTAGAGGCATGCAAGTGTGGGTCTGATCCTAGATGACTGGAAGATTCTTTGTGAATATGGGACCTGGCGTCCCCTTTTCAATGAACCCCTATCACCAGTATCTGGGTTAAGACTAAATAACAAACAAGAAAGTCTCACTTTTTTGCTGTAAAATAGATAGAAGATGCAGACTTAGATCATATCGTGGCATTGTGTGATGTGGTGCAAATGTCTTTATGTTAAACAGAGAAGACCCAAGGGAAGAACTCAGTTTGGTTCAAATCACTCTGAGAGCGTCCAGGTTCATTCAGCTCTTCACATTACTTTCGAAGGTACTATAGTCATTTGAAAATACATATTTTTCAGAGTATTCACATTACAGAACCTTTTTTTACTAAAATCAGATTGGATGCAATAAACCCTGTGTGTGAAAACCTCCTCCCAGTGAACACATAGTCAGCGTATGAGACCGACGTGGGAATTGAACCGACAACCTTGATCTTCCCGCAGCCAGCACCACAGCATCACTGAGCCACCTGGCAGCAGTCCCAATGACCAGACAATGTCTGGCTTAGCCACACATTCCCCATGAATTCACTTCCTAGCAGCTTTCATCCCACACCCACTAACACAGAGAAACCCAAAACAAGACTCCAATGAACACTATGCAGACTATAGTCTATAGATACTACAGATATATCAGCCATGTTAATGTAGCTCAGGTGTAAGTCATGAACTGGTTTAGTCACACATCCACTAACACAGAGAAACCCAAAACAAGACTCAAATGTACAGACTATCCACCGTGTCTGTGTAGCTTAATGCAGCTCTATCACTCATCCAGACATGTCTAAGTCAGGAACATGAACAGCATTAGACACACATCCTCAACAAGAGAGAGACAGAAGCATCCAATTCTACAATCTTGGACTTAACATGACTGCATCACTCAAGACTAGGGGAGACAGGCTGAATCATTCGGGAAGTTTTCAACAAAGAGTCAAACATACTGTGTACTCAAAAAAATAAAAGTTATGGCATCTCCCAAAAAGACCAAAAGCAAGCTTTGACAAATCCTGAATGAGGTCAAAATGTGTCAGCTTTAAAAATAAATAAGAAAATACAGTATTTTTGGGAGATGCCATCACATGGAATATATGACATTCCCCAGGTAAGCACCCCATTCCATACAAATCCCCCTAGTAGCACTGGAATATCTAAACTGAACATACTGAGTCAGGGGCGACATGTTCCCCCCCACATTCTGAAATTGCATTTTTGTCCCCCCCAGTTTTATAATAGGAATGTGATACAAAACGAGACAACGGTGTGCTTTAGGACCATGCGGACGCCTCCGAGTAGTCGGATAGGCTGTTTGGGATGTTAATCTGACTGTATTTATAAAAATAAAATGAAACAACTTTTTATTTTACTTTCACCCTTCTAAACCAAAGTTGCGCTCCTGTACTGTATTTGATACTTAGTCCCCACCCAGTCCTAAGTCAAGTCCCTACAGCAGCAGGTCTGGGGACCGACATGGTCACAGTGATGTTGCTGACTGAATCATCCTGGTTGAATGATTCTCAGTATCAGAAGGGAATAAGCAGGGAATCCTGCGTTCTACAGCCAGGATTTCTGGGAAACTTGGGAAAGTTACCAGAATTTTGCAACCTTAATAGTGATAGTTAGTCAACACTGATTCAGTCAGTTCTAATGTGATAGGTTGTGATAATGTGAGTGACCACCACTTTCCCGACCCCAGTACAGGGTCCATCTCTACAGAAAGGTTATGGCCTGAAAACCTGAGTTTTAAAGGAAATGTCTCATTACTGTGTGCCTAAAAAAATGGGACAGATATTCTGTCAGGCTCTGCCTCTTTATACCACTTGTTCTCTCTTCAATAGCCTCTCTGGCATTTAACTGCATGTCTGAAATTCACAGACAAATGTAATGCCATCGTTCATCTCTATTCAACTAACCCATGGGCCAAGTGACAGACCAGTATTTTCTATTGAATTTGGTGCTTCAAAAAAAGTTCTGGGCCATACAACCATACAAATTCCAGACAAATACTTCAGGAGAAATCCAACTTGAAACATTCAGACATGTTTCTGCGTATAATTAGGGATCATTTGTCCTGATATTGGTCAGATGCGAGCTTTTCAAAACATCATGTACTCAACATTTTAACCAGAATTTTGTGGTTCCTGATCCAAAAGGCCAAATTGAGAGCAAAAAAACAAGATATCTTTACTATCCTGAGCTCTTCAGCCCAACGGCAGATGGATCAGCAGGAGCACGCGGCTTTATTGAATCAAACTGGAGAAAAGGTTCCACATGTGAGAAGATGCAGAGAGAAGAATGCATTGTATCCTGGACCTCTCAATATCTTCTCACATAGTGTATACGATAGAAAAAGACATTTGGGGACTTTTCCTAC